>NC_057693.1:8227159-8371726 GCF_014466175.1 Vespula pensylvanica
AGATCGCGCCATTAAAAATCAGAAATTTTTAATAAGGATGTTATTTATCATTTTTATAAGAAAAATAAACACAAAAATTGTCATACTAATTCATAACATTTTTATAATGAAAACACGATGACGTGTTGTTATTAATTTTAATTATTTTCATTTTTATAATAAAAACAAACGGTAGTGTTAATTTAATATTACTTATACATAATAATGTATACTTTAAAATAATTATAATATAATATAATTACATATAGTAATATAACTAATTACATTAACTAAACATTTAAGTATCACATCAGAAAAGAGATAGAAAAAAGAAGAGGAAGAAGAAGAAGAAGTAGAAAAGTAAAAAAAAAAAACTGAAAAGAAAAAGACAAAAGACAAAAAAGAAAAGGAAGAGAAAATTGAGTTAGAGAGGGTAAAATTTTACTCGATTTTCGTTGGTGAATCAAGATTGTACGAGAGAGATCCTGTCTGTCAGTTACCAAGAACGACGCAAACTCGAGTGATTCTCTTTTCTCTATATTCGCCATGAAAGAACGACGGAAAGAAGAAGGAAAAAGAAAGAAAAAAAAGAAAAGAAGAATAATGGAAGAGACAAGATAAAGAGAAGGAGAAAACGATGAAGAAGAAGAAATAGATGAAGACGAAGACGAAGACGAAGAAGAAAAAGAATAGAAAAGAGCTGAATAAAAAAAAAAAAAAAGAAAAGAGAGAGAAAAAAAAGAAAAGAAAAGGAAAAAAAACAAGCGCGAGAATTTCCAAATACGAGGTCGAATCTAGATGCGGGTGCATACGCAATGCGGATTGCCAGTATGAGTCTGGAATCTTTCTCTTTAAAGCCTGGAGGCGGTACACCCGAGTAAAAGAGGATATCTAGTAGTAGATAGGTAGAAAGGGGTTGAAGTTAAGGGGTTGAAACAGGGAGGACTAATAGGACGAAGAGAAGACTAGTTTCCCTTCGGACTCTCCCTCTCTCCTCGCCCTCTCCACCCTTTCTATCTTTTCGCGTGCCTTCCACGACCAGCTCATTTATCAAGCTGCCTTCCATTAATATCCGACAAAATACTAGAGGGGCGCGACATCCCATAGAAGTCATGCTCATCCGCCAGGCACTTCCTACGTGAAATAACACGTACATGTCGTCGCGCACGTACCAACCAACCTGTACACCCTATAGAATCTAAAACTTAGAATGTAACGCTGTTTCTATCTCCGTTTTTACTAAACCTCTCTCTCACTCACTTACACCTTCTCCCTCGCTCACTTACACCTACCTGCTATAAACTCTTCCTTTCGATTTTATTACGATTTCGGTGAATTACTTTTTTTTTTGTCGCGACGTTACTCGTATATTATTCATCGTAAAATTTTATCCTTTAATTTCGAAAATTAATTATTATTAGCAACCAGATTTGTTTTTTGTTTTTTATGAAGGGAGCAAAGTTATTTTCAAGTTCTCTCTTTCTTCTTATCTTTTTCTTTATCTTTCTCTTTTTTAGATATGTATATATAAGCTAATTTTATTTAATTACATTTAGGATTCCTCTTTCTATTCTTACGAATAACATAAAAACGACTCCTTTCCTTTCGAAGTTGCAGCAAAATTGCTTTAGGCGATTATTTCTAACATCATTTCTAAATGAAGTCTATTTTTACAACGTACAAAACAAGGATCTCGTTGATCCGAACACACCCTAGGAAATGAGACTGCAAAAATAGTTGCGAGGAACGAAAAAGTCACTCGCCTGGAACTCCCCTTTCGAGTTATTTTCACAGTCTTTCACTGAACTTTCGCTCAGTTTTTTTTTCTTTTCTTCTTTTTTTTTGTCTCTCCCTCTCTCTCCTCTCTCTTTCTCTCTCTCTCTCTCTCTCTCTCTCTCTCTCTCTCTGCTTCTCTTTCTCCATCTCCAAAAACCCTTTTTCCACTCTTCCACAACATTTTACAAGCAAGCTTTCAAAGTATATATAAGTCTGCGAAGGTTTAAAATCTCGTATTCGGGGGTAATCATGCGTCCATCATTGTAAGATTCATCGCACCCTCTTTCGCGTTTTTTAGAGACAACGAGAAGTAATATATAATTTTTGTTCGGAGATATGAAAATGTTAGATTTTTGTATCCATCCAGAAACAACCGATAAATTTGTTCGATTCATAATCGAAGTAATAGAATCCAATCGAATATTTATGCTTCATTTTGAATTCTAACGATTTTGTAATAAGCAAACATTTAGTAATTCATTTTTTCTTTTTTTTCCTTTTTCGTGATAATCATTCGCTCGCGTAATAGATAAATAAAATATCGATTCGATAATATATTTAGGACGATCGATCTTCTAACGCTTCGATATTTTATGATCAGCGAATACTTAGTATATACTACTTCTTTTTTTTTTTTTTTCTTTTCTTTCGATAAAAATTATTCGTTCACGTTCAAGCAAATAAATAAAAATTTATTTTTGATTATATTTTGAGTACAATCAACTTTCGATATTTCACGATTAACTCTAATACTTAATAATAATTATTTTTTTCTTTTCCATTTTTTTCTTCTTTTTTCTAATAATTATTCGTTCGTATTTATAAATGGGTAAATAAAAATTAAAGTTAATGACATTTTCAGTATGGCTTTAAAATGAACGAATATCCCTTAGTCACTCATCGATATTCGCAAGTAATTAAAGTTTTCTCTCTTTAACGTCGTTTTATTTACTTGCTAATCGACGAGCTAACTTTCAACCTCGTTTTAATACAAGCTTTTCCGTACCTTTTAATGCGGTAATTAATCTTGGATCACTTCGACGTATATCGCGTTTGACCGTCATGCTATCCTTTTACTTCTTGCCTTCCTCTCTTTTGAAAATTGCATTAAGGTTTTGCACGTAATTCGAGCTAGACGGTCTAACGATATGACGGGCACTTTATTGTCCGAAGAATTTCATATCTTCTTCCTTGGTGACACGAGAGAAAAAGAACATTAGATATTATCCGATATATAGATGATATAACTATAATATATATATATATATACAAATAGAATATATTTCTTATATTAAATATAATAATAAATTGTAGTTATATTACATATAAAGAGCAGACGCATTATTAGTATAATAAATTATTACAGCAATAAAAATAATAAAAGTAATTAAAAAAAAATTTTCTTTTCATAAATTTATAATCATGATATATCATAAGACTATATAAATCTATATTAGGTATAGTATGTAATATTATATACAAATATTATAATAATAATAATAATCTACTTTGTTTATATGTATTATTTAATGATATTACAAATCGTTTCTGAAAAGAACATTTTTAAAGAATTCTTCCGACATACAACCAATTATTTTGAATTATTACATCTCTTATTTTTTTTTTTTTTTTTTTTTATTATATCTTACTTCTCTCTCTTTCTTGTTTTTTATTTTTTTGTTATTACATCTTACATTACTTCTTCTCTACTTTCGTATCTTCCACTTTATCTAAGCTCGAATATTCGGAAAACTTTACGATTCTCTCCAAGGACAAAGAAATCTCTGCGACTATATTTTTCTCTTCTTTCTATAATACATGATCCTCGGCTTATAATCTTTCGTGTGAAGAAAAAAAAAAAAAAAACAAAACAAAACAAAAAGAATGCTATAGAAAACACGATTGCAGGTTGAAATTTTCTCTGAAAGAAATAAAACAAGAGGAAAGAAAATTCTCGAAATGGATTTATCTCCCGTGTCGTCTGTGCGGATTAAAGAAGGAATATAATACTTAAGTCCTTTTATTTTCCTCTTATTTTGTTCTTTTTCTTTTTTTCGTTTTCGTTTTCGTTTAGTTTTTATATATATGAAAAAAAAAGCAACTTTGCTTCCCGATTATGAAAGATTAAAACGTATTTTTGTTTTCATGAAATTAGTATGAAACATCAGAGCCAATTCTTTTGTCCTGACGATAAACTAAGTGCAGGATTATATTAAACCGACGAGGAGAGTAACGAGAAACGATATACATACTACAAAGATTTATTTTTTTCTCATTGAATTTCGAAGTATCGTTCTAAAAATGTCAAAAGTTCGTCTGGATTGCGAAAAATATTACGATTAAATATCAGATCATGCATTAATTTCAGATCAGTTCGTTCGGATAATCGATATAAAGTTACCTTAAACTATCTGACGTTTCGATCAATCAGCAAAAATTACGTATCATTCAAACAAAATTAATAGAATAAAATGATAAAGCATAATTTTGGCATAAACATTGAGAAGGTATTTTCATTCACGAGTCACGATAAAATATACATAAGCATAGTCCATCGTAAACATGTACTAAATCCTACGATCCTATCTTAGCAAGATCGTAATCTAGGAATAGAAGGACCGATCTAAAATCATCTCTTGATCCTGTATCGTCCAATCACGAAAACATACTCTTGAATAATGGACGATAGATTGATTTGATTTTACCGTCTTGGTATTCTCTTAATCGTTTAAAATCTATTATTCGTCGATAAAAATGACGATCAAAAATAAGAAATATATCAAACGTTTACAATTTTCTAACCTGTTAGCGTAAACGATGAATATACGTCGTATTAAAAATTCATTCATTTTTATAATGATAGTAAAATATTTTGATTACGTCGAAACTATTACGACTAATGTCGAACTAGAGAGTACTACGGATGATAACGTTGAAGTCGGTCCTGTACCAGTGACAGAACAAATTATGCAGCATAATATAAGTATAGTTGATATACCGGACGTTGACGATGTTACCCCGTCTCCTGAACCAAACTGGGACGCAAAGGAAGTTATAAAGGACGTTGCGTACTTCATTCGAGCTCATAAGTTTCAGGTAGCGTCTCCTATAAGCTATTTCGTTTAAGTCGCTTTTATGGAAAGACGTCACGAAAGGTAAGTACTACAACTTTGCCTTGTATTCAAACCACTCGAAATTGTTAATTAGAGAAGGACTCGTGAAAGTTGAAACGAACTTTCCTCGTAGATACTCGACTACTTTTCTGTACAATTCTTCGTAACGTAAAACGTCTTAAGAAAGATTCCCTTTGATATCCATCTAATTCGTTTTGATAAACATCGAAATCGTTTACTCTTAAATATAATATTTCAATATCCCATCTAATTAATGTATCATTATTAATAAAATCTATATCTGATGATATTAAATATCCTCCTGACATTTTTTCACTATAATGCAATACGATGTAATATAATCATTTCTAATTTAATATAATAATTTTATATATATATATATATATAATGTGCAAAGAATAGATAAATTAGTTTCATTAACAAGCTAATTCTATAAATTAATCACTGTAAAATATAACTGTTCGAAAACATTCGAACTCGATTTTTCTATAAAATTACTTAAGAAAGATTTCAAAAGGAACAAAAAGAAAAGAAATATATTTTTTTTGGACTACATCGATCTACTTGGACTTATCTATTTCTGTTCTTTTTCTCTTCCCTTTTTTTTTTTTTTTTTTCTTTTGAAGGATTATGATCGACGTTATTACAAGAGCATCGAGGAAGTTCGCAGTCGTTTGTATGAGGAATTTCCAAATCCAACATTGAGATCCGTACACTGGGAGGTACGCAAACACTGCCAAGCGAGCTTTGTCGAGTGTTTGAAATATCTCGGAAGGATCATTAAGCTTACTGGCCTGAGGCGCGAAGACGACACCGTCACGGTCATGAAAGAGCAGAAGTGGAATCTGGCAAACAATACCGAGCAGATTCTCAACGTTCAAAGAGACTGCGTGGAGGCCCAGAGGCAGGACAATCTAACCATGCGTCCCTTTCAAGGCCCAATCGGCAAGTTACGAGAACATTTTTTCCTACTGAGAGAGTTTGCCAATTCGCCGTCCTATTCTCATTATTTTCCAAAGGGAATATTACGTATTCCTATTACAATAATACCTAAGAAATTTTTTCTCTAAACAAATGACAAAAAGAAAATCGATTGTATGTATGTATGTATGTATGTATGTATGACGTCTTGGTGCGAATAATTTGGAATCATTTGTTTCGTGTCATAAATAAAATTCTATTTTAATACCATGAAAAAATTAAAGAAAGAAAAAAGAGAGAGAGAGAGAGAGAAGAAAATTCGAATTGCGATACTCGTACGAAAGACTTTTATTTATCCTATTCGTCGTCAATTCTAATTAGAAAATCAGTAAGGGATATTCTTAATGGATCAGACCTAAAGCGATGGATTAAATGTTTTTCAACGATTATAAAAATAGATTCTTTTTTTAAACTACTTTCATTGTTTTCTTTCTTTTTTCCTTCTTTTTTTCATGCCTCTGAAAACATTTTGACCCATTACACATGTCACAGTCAAAAGAACAAAACGTTTTTTTTTCATCTCGTCGAGTTCATTCAAATTTTTCCTTCTAACTTCGAAAATATAAAAAAAAAAGAAGAAGAAGAGAAAAAGAAAAAATACGAGAACTCCATTGATTTTTCGTTCCACTTCCCAGAACGCTTTCAATGGCGTACCAGCGTCAGTTATTACATGTGTTGGTACACGATGATGGGTGTTCAAGAACTGGCCAACTTTGGTGAATCCTGCGACAATTTTGCCAACTGTCTCGACGAATACGGTCCAAGTAATAAGGATCCAAGGGCCGACGATGCAAAACCTTTCGCTTGCGCTCTCTACAGTTTCTGTCCAGATCACTGTTGCCCCATGAAGCACATCTGGCACATGAGAGATTGTTTCCAGTCGAAGCAGAATCCTTGCTACGCCGTGAACTTTCCAGGTACATTGAGAATCAAACAAGTATTCTTCTTTTTCCTTCTGTTTCTCCTTCTTTTACCTTTTTCTTTCATTAATAATAAACGCGCGTACGAATCAAATCGATTAAATATTAATCATCCAATTCTACCAATCCTTTTGACAATGAAATCGACGAGGAATCCGACGATGTTGCGATTAAAGAAAAAAAGAAAGGAAAGAATGAAAGAGAAAAAAAAATATCACGTTAATATCTTTTCATTTCTTCCCATTTTCATTCCATCCCTTTTTTTCTAAGATTATCATTAAACGCTGAGATGTAAATTAACGAGAGTTATAATCGCTCACCGATAACTCGATTATCTCTTGAGGAGGATTTAATTTCTTTTTCCGAAGACGAGATTTAGAAAAAAATAAAAAATAAATAAATAAATAAAAAATAAAAAAATAAAAAAATAATCGAAAGAAAAAAGAAAGAAAAAAGATTATTTTGGTCAGCATTCAAAATGATTAAACCGAGGTTTGATTTTTTTACAGGACACAGGGAGTGCTGGTTGGATCGTGAAAAGAATCGTGATTTTTTTTCCCTTAAAACGAATCAAATCAACGTTAGCTGCGAGTGTCCGGAAACAGGTTACGAGTGGTCTTCGAGATTTGGTCTATGCGTCGACGTAAACGAGTGTACCCGTGGGATTCACAATTGCACGTACGAGGACGGCGAGAGCTGCATTAATCTGCCCGGTCATTTCGACTGCATCTGCCGTTACGGTTACGTGTACAGCTTGAACAAAGGCCATTGCGTTCTGAGCATGACGATCAAAAATGCATTAAGAGTCGAAACGATCGAACCAACTGTCACGAAGAGAAGTTTACTCGATAGGATCGTCGACGTCATTGGTCCACCCTCTTTTTCTAACCCCACTTTGATCATTCTTAAGCTACGATTTAATACAGTCCTTTCTTTATCCCTTACTTTTACGACGTTTCCAACGTTTTTTTATTTTCACTTCGATTATCCGAGACTATGACCTACAGGATGACTTCTTAATTTTTTAAAAATCGACTTAACTGCTCCTTTCTTTATCTAATCCTTTAAGCTAATCTTTTTCTTCTTTCTTTTTCTTTTTCGTCAAACCGTAAAACTACAAGCCTAACTGCAGTCCTGAAATATCTCGTAAAATGGTAATTCAAATTAATTAATATTTAAAATCGTCTAAAAAGTTTTCAACGATCTAAAAACTTTTGAACTCTGTATATAGAATACGATCGTGTAACTTTAATATTTACAACTCTAAAGAAATATAACGAAAGTAGTTAAATCGTTCATCGGCGAACGAGATTAAAAACGTAAGTTAAATGTGTAGAAAAAAAAAAAAAAAAAAAAAATTAGCCATGTAGATAATTGTAATCATTTTTTTACGTTTTTGTAACCATTTTTCTTCCTCGTCGATATCATTGATATATATTTATTATAGTACAACCTATCTGAATAATATTTTTATATTATTACGATATTATTATTCGTTCAAATAATGGAACAAAAAAAATTTTTAGAATGTTTCATCTAAAATGTTCATAATCACGATACCCAACCCATTATCCCCTACCCGTAGTTCGAAATTTATTTTTTTCGAAGTTCCTTTTTTAATACCCTCGATGCCTCTTTGTAACCTATTATTTTTCGAAACAAGGGCAATGTTGAAAAGCAATCTCCATATAGAAAACACATGGTATAGAAAATTTTTGATATGGTAACTAATAAACAAACCATCGCGCGAACCATCGATATAGAGGATGAACATGACTAAGCCGATAGATATATGTATCATATTGTTTTTATAAATAATATAGATGGTGTATTTGTTTACTGCTATAAAAGAGAAAGCTTGCTGATTCATGGAGGGAAAAAAAATAAATAATTCTTTTCGTAACAAAATAAACAAAACAAAAAAGAAGAAAAAAGATTCAAACGAGCGCATGTTTCGTAATATACGTAATGATGAGTTATAGTACATTTTTTTATAATCGTTGTTATTGGCCTAAGTCGCTTAGGCAATACCGATTAATAATGCAATCATTTCAAGTGTGCTCAGGTATGTATGTACATATGTATCTACATATGTATGTACACACGTAAGTTTCGTAATTCGTAATAACAGAAAATTACTATTGAATACAGTACGTTTGCGTGCGTAGGTGTGTTTCTAAATAATCTATGTACACTCATACATATTTCTTTCTTTGTCATTCTTTTCTTTTTTTTTTTTTTTGAACTCTATTGCATATATCTATTAGTTAATCTAATCTAATTAGAAAGCATCATACAGGAACTCTCATCAATAAATGCAACACGTTACTTGGATAATTAAAGTTTCTCAATCAACCGAAGCCAACTTGTATAAAGTTTAACGATCGACGTGCCTCGATAGATAATTACATATATTAACGATAACGAATCGCCAAAGAGTTATATCTTAAGTAGACCATAATTAGAAGCATACCTCTCCGGTATCTTTCGGTATTGTAGATACACTACTTAAGTTAGACTTTTCGAAACTCAAGAGTCTTACCGAGTATTAAATCGAGAAGCAGCAACAAGTAGCTCGTCAGTAATACTATAGAAGTATAGAATATCGTTGCGCAATATTCGACGGTCGTTGGTCCTTCAACTTTTTACAGTTTTACACTTTCACTCGGCACGCATAATTTTACCGAGGGATATGTGATATTGCGGTAGAAAGACAAAGAAAAAATTAAAATTAACAAAAAAAGCAAAAAAGAAAAATCAGAAAAAATATATATGTAGAGGGATGCATAATTTGCACATTTTCTTTTTTTATCTAATTTCACTTTTTCGTACATGTGCATTCGCAACATATTAGATATATATTTATTTTGATTTTTCTTTTCGTTTTGTCTTCTTTACTTTTTCTTTATTTTTCTGTACTTTTTTTTTCTTCCCTTTTTTTTTTATCTTTGTCCTAGCATTACAATTGGGTAAAACCTGATTTAAAATGCATAATTCGAGAAAAAGTATAGTAATAACGAGAGATAATTACCACTTGTTTGTACTACTCCGGTATGTATTACTAGTGAAATTTGCAAAAAGAAATGCAAACAGGTAATTAAAAAGGATTCGTTGTTACAGAAAATGTTCATTTTGTCGACAGCAGAAAGCATCTCTACTAAACACACTACTATATTAACTTTTCCTTTCGTTGCTCTCTGTGTAAGTAAATACATACGTACATATATACATACACGCACGTACTTATGTATACATTTAAAATATACTCGAAAAAGTCGCTAATGGTAATACGCCAAGAATATGCAATAGAATTTACGATTGCGATGTATCGTTTAAAAATAAAAATAAAAATAGAAAAATTGAAAAAATTTCCTAACCATTAATATTGTTCTATCTTCGAATACATATAAAAAGCATGCTAACGATCGTTAGCGCGTTTACATTATGCAAGTAAGGAGATCTTTGTACTTTTTTAAAAAGCAAACAAACTACTATTTTACCTTATATTATGTTAATAAATTTGCATAATAACTTATGCCTATTTCAATCGTTTTCGCTTTAATGTATAAGGAACGCAATCGTCGCTATACGTATATATATATGTATGTATATACGTGTATTTGTTTACAAATACGAAGGATATTTTTCATATTTTATATAGAATAAATTTCATAATGATAATCGACTTTAATCTCTCGCTATTTCTATCAAAACGTTTTCAAGTTCAAGATAACGTTGTTTTCTTATGTTATCTATCCTTTATTTAAATTTATCAGACGTATATCTTGATTAGAAATTTGCATTTAAAGGAACTGATAATCTAATGCGCAAGAAGTCTACAATAGGGACAAAGTGATTCGAAGCTGATCTTTATAACCGGAATAAAATCAATGAAATATAAGAAAAGATTACGTCCTTTTATCTGGAACAATTGAAAGAAATAAAACATTAATAAAGATAATAAGTAACACTAACAAGAAAGTATACTAAAGAGATATGAATCTATAAAAAAAAAAAAAAGAATATAACAAAAGAAAAAAAATTAGATAACAGGTACAAAAATAGATTACAAATAGAAAATTTGTTAATGCTCAAGTGGAAAATTAAAGAAAGATGCATAATAGTATGATAATAAAATGTCAATAAAAATAATGTCTAACACTAAAGACATTTCTTCTCTGTATTTAGGGATTAGAAATTAGAATACAATGAACAGAAAATTGATTAATAGCATAGTGGAAAATTACAATACTATGCATGACCTCTTTAATAAATTTCTTTCTCTTTCTCTCTTTCTTTCTATTTTAATTCTATTAATTGTTTCTCTCCCCCCCCCCTCCTCTCTCTCTCTCTCTTTCCTTCAAGATATGTAGAGTATCACGTTTTAGTCTGGAAAAAACTTTCTAACGACTACGATTGTAGATAAAATCACACATAAGCATATGTGTTAGAGAATTCGAAAGTCAGTTACTATACTCGCAAGTCCTCTCAGTCAACGAACATGTCTCTTCGCGAGTGGTACGCAAATCGTGAAATACTGTTAACCGGGGTGACCAGTGAATTGGGCCAAAATCTTCTCGAGAAAATACTTCGTACCTTTCCAGACGTCAAAGTTAATCTTATTGTGAGAACGCGAAATAATCTTACCAAGGATGATCGAGTTAAGAAGATCTTCGGATCACCTGGGTACTTTAAAACGGATTCTTTTCGTCAAAAACCCATCGCGCGAAGTTTCGAAGGGAAATTCTAAGAATAAGATTCTCTTAAAAAAAAGAAAGAGAGAGAGAGAGAGAGAAAAAGAAAGATGTGCTAATCCGTAAAAAAAAGAAAATGATATTGTGTACAAATATTTAAATAAAAATAAAAAATACATTATTTACGTAGATTATACTACGTATCGGTGCCTCTTTATAAAGAATTTTTTTTTTTTTTTATTTTCATTCATGCGCGATAAAATTAGCGTGTTAAAAACAAACAAGAAAGAAAAAGAAAAAGACAAGCGAAGAAAACGACGAATGTTCTAAAAAATCATAAAAGAAAATTAAGGACACGATACTTAACAAATTCTAGTTTCATTCAATTTCTTTTGAGTAATACAATAATATATCTTTTTCATTGTTCGTCATACACACACACACACGCGCGCGCGCACGCACACATATATATATATATAAAATATATATATATACGTTCACGCATATGCATCAACGTATATATCTTATATACACATATACACATCATATATACATATGAACACGTACTGACGTTCGCGATAAGCATAATTCCGGTCGTAAGAAAATAAGTCCTTTCAATATTGATCGTTTATTTGCACGTACGTACGGACGATGATAACGAAAACAATGCAACGAACGGTCGACGTTGAAGTTCCATTGTTTTCCCGTTCTTTCGCATCTTCATACGTTATGGCTTCATTCTTTTTTTCATTCGTCGAGAGCCACATGTATTCTCTCTCTTTCTTTCTCACACATCAATCGATTCGTTTCTCGATATCGAATATGGAAATAAACGTGTAAATATTTGTCTGTACTGTGCTACGTCCAGTCTTCTTTCATCTCTGCTACCCCTCTCTTCTCTTTCTCAACCCTTTTCCCTTTGCAGTTCATCGTCAGCTACCTCCTCCTTCTTCTCCTCCTCCTCCTTCTTCTTCATCACCACCCTCTTATCCATATTCTAAAACATAAAAAAAGAAAAAGGATTTAATTTTCGTCCTCGTTTATTTTCCACACCAGGGAGAAAGAAACTCGCGCCATTTTTCATAATTTTTGACAGGGAAAATCGATCTCCGATGTTTCACGAAACGTGCAAACGATCTATCTCTATCGCAATAGAAAAGAAGGAAATTCTCTCGATACGTTGACCAATTTTTTTTTCTCACTTGGTTTTTTTTTTCCTTTATTTATTTTCTTTTTCCTCGCTCCGTCCTCTTGACCCCGCTCACATCACCCTTCTACCCCCTGCCTCTTTCCATCCCCATTTGCCCCTTACTTCCTTTACACTGTTTCCAGAGTCACGTCATTGAACGTGCTAGGGAAAAAAGGAGAGAGATAAACGTCCCTAACGCGAGAAGCTGATCGTTCGTTTAGTTCGCTGAACGATGAAAGGAGAAAAAAAAGAAAAAGAGAAAAAAAACAAAAAAAGGAAACTTCCAATTCATTTATCCATTTACTCATAAACGATCTCAACGCGATAAAATTGTGACTTTGCACACATATGCACTATGCAATATGTATGCCAATGTGTATTCTTTTATTTTCTTTTTTATTTATTTATTTATTTATTTCTTTTTTTTTTTCGTTTCATTTCTTTCGCCATAAAATTAATTGTCCGTTCAGAATCGAGGATTAATGTTTCCGAAATTTATTAAATTAAATTGTAAATTTATGTTACAAGTTGTTTACATTATATATACACATATATATTTTTTTTTTATCCGAATTGAATTTTTTTTTTTTTTTTTTTTCTTTAATTTGTTTCCTCGCCACACAAAGTTATTAATTAATTCTTCATTTATTCTTCATACATCCGAAGATTAATGTTTCCTAAATTTAAGTTGTACTGTAAAATTTTGCATTACAGCTGTATCATTCTTTTGATCATAATTAAAATTCTTTTGTTTTCGATCTTTTTTCTTCTCGTTGCCATAAAATCATATCCGAAAGATTAATGTGTTTGTTGGATTTAAGTTATATTACAAATTTTACATTATAACTACATATATCAAATTTATTTGCCATAATTAAAATTCTTTTTTCCTTTCCACCATATCAGGAGATTAATGTCTTTTAAATTTAATTTATATACCAACTACGAATTTTACATGGTATAAATTCTTTCCTTTCTCTTTTCTCTTTCTCTCCTTTTTCTTCTTTTTTTTTCAATTACAAATGATTAAATGATTTTCGCTCGAGTACAAATATATATATATATATATATATATATATATATATAAAAGAAATAAATTATTGTATACTTATCGTTAGTACGGAAACTATAAACAACCTGACAAGTTATCTCGCATACTAATCGTCCGATAGTTGAATCGTCATTACCATTATCGTTCGAATGACATCAGTGATAAACAACCATCATTTCGTAACAAAAAAAAAAAAAAAGAAAACCTTTAGACGTTCACAAATGTGTTGGAAGAATTAATGGAAAGGGGTAGGAGTATATTTGATGCTACTTGAGATCGAAACAGGCACGAATATCTATACACCCCCTACAAACACACACGCACCCATACATATATATATAAATTAGATTGCTATATTGCGAATACGTATATGTGTATATGTATATATATATATGTATATGTATATACGTACGTGATCGTTCATCGTAACGAGCCAGGTGGAATCGTGAAACACGTGAAGCGAGACTCACTGCTCTACTAAACACACCCGGAAGCGTTCTCTCTCTTTCTCTCTCTCCCTCCCTCCCTCCCTCCCTCCCTCCCTCTCTCACCCATCCCCTCTCTCTCTCTCTCTCTCTTTCCCTCTCTTTCTCTCGGTCTCACTAATCTCAGATTTATTTTCATTAACACGTTCACGTTCTCGCACTTTGAGATAATTATGAACTGCTTTCTCGCCTGAATTTCGTCCTTTTCCACGTATTCCTCAGTGCCCTTTTACTTTATTTATTTATTTACTTTTTCTTTTTTTGTTTTCCTTTTTTCATTTTTCTACTTCCATTCGTTTAATTTCTCACATATCTTATAAAATGTCATAAATATACCTCTATACTTCTGCAATTTTATTTAATATAAAAAAATTTCCAAATGCATTTACTATACTTAATTTAACGTAATAATACATCTCACAGTCATAAATGATGCATAAAGAGATTTCGATTTTGATTCGACGAAAATTTATATTAGTATGTTTTATCCATTCGATCTTATTTCATAAGAAACACAAAAATGTCAAAGTGCGTACGTCATAATTATGATTATTTCGAAATTAAAAAAAAGAAACCGGACGATAATGTGCTTGAAATTAGAGTTAACTGAAATACTTAAAATTTGTTTCCAGAAAAAAAAAAAAAAAAGAAAAATTATCGCTCTACTAATAACACAATGAAGTAAACTTTAATATAATAACGAATAACATATATAAATGCATATGTAAATACATAAAAGATATTTTTATCTACATGAAACAGATACGAGAGACTACGAGAAGAGGATCCTGATGCTATTTCAAGGGTAACAGTTTACGAAGGTAATTTGATTTATGACGATCTTGGGATAACTAGCGAAGAGAGGGAAAGAATGAAGAAGAAGGTTAGCATAGTTTTTCATGCTACTGGTCCGCACGACGCGGTATTTCAATTTTCGGAAGAATTGCCAAAATTAGAGACATTAGCAGCTGCATCGACCATCTTTAGGCACAAAGGACGGATCAACGAATGTTTACAAAACGAACATATACCAAATATACCACTCGCACTGATACGCGTAGCCCTTCTTGGGCCACCACTTCAAGAACCAATGCAAGGTCACGTCGAAGAAGTCAAAGGAACAACCGCACTTATGGTTGGTGCTGGATACATCCTAGGTGATGCTCAAAAATCTGCTGAATTAACACCCATCGATATCGCCAGCAACACGCTGATTGCAGCTGCTTGGGAAAGAGCTCAACGGTAATAAATATTAAATTGTCTGTTTTTATCTATATCTTTGATTTCTTTTTTCTTTTTTCTTTTTTCTTTTCTTTTTTGTGAATGAAAGAAATTTTGGCAAGAGACTTGTAAATTATTTGCATGTGCGTGCGCGCGTGTATTATTTATACATACATGAAAGAAAAAAGAGAGAGAGGATGAAACATTAGGATGATTCATTTATGCTCGTGTTAAACGAATTCTTTCTATGTATGAGTTTTTTATTTCCTTCTATTTAATTTTTTCCCATCCCAAAAAAAATTATATTACACTAGTAACTGTAGAATCATAAAGTGTATAATATTATATAATACATATAACTTGTGAATGAAATAAAAAATGTCCAGAATGTAACATCTTTTGTATTATTAAATTCACAAGATATATATATATATATATATATATATATATATATATATATATATTTATACACATGCATGCAATTGAGAGTTAATTTATTCAAATATCACGTGTTGAAAAGCCGCCTCAGATTTTTTGTTTCTTCTTTTCTTTCTTTAAATTTTTCTATAAAAATTAATAAAATTACAATAAAGTTAATAAATGTCATATAATTTCAATGCATGTGTTGTTTTACGATTACGATAATTACGGTTGTTTTTTTCTTTTCCTCTTCCTGAATATTTAACATTATTATTCTAAATAAGAATTCGTTGATATAAAAAGAAAAAAAGGAACGAATAAAAAGAAGAAAAAAGAAAAAAGAAATCGTATTTAGGGGAAAAAAAAAAAATATTCGGATCGGAAATAATCGAAAGGAATCCTTTATATACGTTTCCGATTATAAACGTTTAATTTCGCGAAATGATGTTCCCCTCGAGTTAAACCCGAGTAAAGGCATCGAAGGGAGCGAATTGCGGCGTTATTTAAATCATCATTTTCCAGATATTAATTAAATGCTTCTCGCCGAGCTAACCACCACTATCGCATTAACGATTTTACACGTACACTTACACATACATATCCATACATACATACATACATACATACATACATACATATATACATGTACATATATGTATGTATGTATATTTGTCGAGAGATAGACTGTAGAAATGGCTAACAGTAGGAGCGTTTTTCAACGTAATTTATCGAAAATCGAACAAACATGGAATTCCGTTGAAACGACATGAACCTACTACCCTTTAAGCTTTTATTTAAGTCGTCGTAGAAACGAACGAACGAACGAACGAACGAAAGAACGAACGAACGAACGAACGAACGAGCGAGGACGACGGCAGCAATCGAAAAGAAACGAAGTAGAGACGAAGGCTGAGCCAGAGTTTTACTGGCTCTCAGGACTAAAAACCTTACGTTTGCTAGCAATTTCAACCTGTAGGTCTTGTACATACCATCTCTCTCTCTCTCTCTCTCTCTAAAGTATTTCCGAGCGACTGAACCTCGCATAAGCTGATTGCATTCGACCTCTAAAAGAGATATCTCTAGAACCCTATATGTACTTAGGTATTTCCTTTTAAAGCCGTATGAGACTAACGTTACTAGACGACGACGAAGGAACGGAAACTAATCGCACGAACGAAAAATTCCCGAGTAACCGATATCATCCCTCACCCAAAATAGAAAGAGAGAGGGAGAAGAGAACTTTGCTATTTCTATCCTGCGAAAAGCCATTTAACGCGTCAGCTTTTTGTCGAACGTTTTTACGAATTTAAAAGAAGAAAAAAAGATAGAGAGGAATGTTAAAAAAAAAAAAAGAAAAAGAAAGAAAAGCGCACAAAAAAAAAAGCAAAATAAAAAAAAAATTGAAAAAGGGATAGAGACAAAAAAGTCGATACGTGTAGCTACTATCGTGATTTTTTTTCTTCGATCAATTTAATCAACGAGTTTCGATTATTCGCACGAAATTTCACGAAAATAGCTTCGAAGAGGGATAAATAATCGTGATAATAAATATTTTTCATAACAATCTATTCATCTGATCTAATCTAATAATGATAATAATAATAATAATAATAATAATAATAATAATAACATTAATGCAATATCATCTTAATAATTTGTTAATCAGATTTTCACAGCCGATGATTATTAAATATTCCATTAAAATTAATTCTTAGATATCTATATTGGTAAATATCTAGTTACTTGTAATGAATCTTTTTATGTAATTTTTTTTTTTTTTCTAGACCAAAAGACGTCGGTGCTGTTGTGTACAATACTGCGACGATCGGTTGCACATGGGGTGACCTTATTGAGAAAGGTCAACGGGCTACTAAAAAGTTCCCATACCCAACGTTTGGAATTCGTGGAATAACAACTATCGCATGGCTACATTGGACAGTAGTACTTTTTCTTGAATGGTTACCATCGATTTTGTGCGACACGATTGTCGGACTATGTAACGGAAAGCAAAGGTACGAAAGTATATATGTGTGTAACGTAATCGCGATGTTTTTAACTATATCGTTCGCCAGCCTTCGGACTCCTTTGAAGCTCACTCGTGGAGAAAGCTTTTGATATGCACCTGTTCGAGCGTTTGATGTACCACTAAAATGAGAAGGAGAGAGAGAGAGAGAGAGAGAGAGAGAGAAAATAAAAAAAAAGTATTTAAATGCTCTTCCTCCCTTCATCTTTTTTAATATCAGGATATATAGTATATCACTTTTAATCGATCTAATTTTATTAATATCAATAACAAGATTTCATGTAAAATTTTGTTTTTAATTTTGATCCATCGTATATACGTAAGTAACACAGCAGCATGCGTTTTATGTATTAAAGAAAAAAAAACTAAAAAAAAAAAAGAGAGAGAGAGAGAGAGAAAAGATAGAATTTAAACGTTGTTTTCTTCTTATCGTATACAATATACATGTTAACATACAGAGTGCCCTATTGGAATCGATCAAATTTGAATTGATTTAATTAATGATACTGTCAGAATATATCAATTATACAGGATGTTGCGGAATAATTATTTTTTACTTTTCAAATACGATCGAGTCCATGTAATTAAATACTTCTTCGTAATAAAGTAGTTTTCATATCGAAATAATACGACGAAAGTAAAAACTTTTAATTGACTTTATTATCGATAATGGTACAACATATTTCGAGTTAAATCTTTGAAATTATTCAAATGAAATAACATTTTCGAAATCATTAGATTGAAACCATTGGACGTTTCTCAGATATGATTACAATGGATTTTTCTATCTGGTATCATGTTAAATCAATCGTTTATAAAACGTACGTATAATCGATAGTAAAATTATTCTTGTTTTCGATGATATTCGTAAATCTTTCGCAAATATATATTTCAAACAATTCGTTCTTCGATCATGCTTCATTAATTTGTAACCGTTTAGAATTGAACGAAAAGAATTGCATTCGATTACATTCACTTAATAATTCTTTCAAGGACAACTACTTTCTTTCGTAGGAAAAAATATTTAATTACATGCAATTTATCAATTATTCTGCAAATTAAAAATAGTTATTCCGAAACGTAGACCGTAAATGTATATCTATTATGGTACTTTGAATATTCTCTGACATTTTCGAAAAGGTCAAAGTTGAAAATTTCGTTATTTCCACGATTTCGCGATTAAAGCAGAGCCACGAACAATCTTCTCTGAACGATCCAATATCCTTGACATTATTCTCGAGGGTAAAATTTTCCAACAAACGCAAGTATCTTAAGATGATTAAGGTGGATTTTCAATCGACAGAAAAATTTACCAAACATCTCTCTCTCTCTCTCTCTCTCTCTCTCCCTCTTTTTCTTAATAAAAATACAATGTTTACATATAATTAAGTAATAAAAAAGCAAAACAAAAATAATCACAATTTCGTTAACACGGATTGTTCGATATAAGATATTGGATAGATAAGATTACTAAGAAAAAGAAATAATAATACAAAATTATTCATGAGTATTGAAAATTAGGCATTGGCGTATAAAAAATATTTTGAAAATTTACGAATAACTATACCTATAACAATGCCGACTAGTACGTACGAAATGGGAAGCAAGGAAAAAGAAATATCGAAGCGGAAGAAGGGAACTCGTTTCTCGATGGAAAAGAACTACCTATTTCACTCTCATTCTCTCTCTCTCTCTCTCTCTTTCTCTCTCTCTCTCTCTCTCTCTCTCTCTCTCTCTCTCTCTCTCTCTCTCTCTTGGTTGCTCATAAAGCTGGTGTTGCCGCAACGAGAAAAGTTTTTCAAAAAAATCTCTTTTGAGGGTAGACAAAAAAAAAACAACTCGAATTTTCATCGTCACACAGACACACCCACATCTACACCCACACGCACGTACGCGCACACATCCACATACGCGAGGATATACACACAAACAAATATTCTCTTCTTCTCGAAAACACGTATTTTCGTTTTCGCTCGTCTATCGAAGAAGAGTGGAAGGATATCGGATAAGAAATGCCGTTCAATGAGACGCCTCTCAGGATGGACGAGAAGGACCATTCGCGAAATAGAATCCCTTAAGAGGAAACGGAAAAATGTAGAAAAATTTTCTCTTAAGAGGGAAGAATAGGAGAGTTCGGTAGCGTTGAAATTTTTTCGAGTGAGTCCGTTACGATATAGAATAGAACAGAATAGAAGAGAACAGAACAGAACAGAACAGAATAGAATAGAATGAAACTCGTAGAGAAGAGAAATTCGTAGGGAAGTCACGGTACTACTACGTTCGGACAAGTATACGCGTGATGTAATAAGCGAAATGAGCTACTAACCGCTCTGATAATGGATGTAACCGAGAAAGTGCAACACCGAGAGAGAGCCGCCGAGAGCCAATGGATGGATGCGGCAAAACGGCTTTCTAACTTTCGCGTGTACTCCTGTATACAGGATCGATCGATAATAGCGAGTAGTATAGGAGAGAGAGAAAGAGAGAGGGAGAGAAACAGAGAGAAGGAAAGGTGGGGGAGAGAAAGAGAGAGAGATAAGGACAGATAGGTATAGATAGATAGATAAACTTGTTTTATTGTATCAGATCTTGAAAACTTTTCTAAAGACGGGAATATACGACGTCAACAATAAGATTAGCTGCGACAACAACAACGACAATAATATTAGTTATAACAATAATAGTAATAATAATAATCCATTTTTGAGAAGAGACTTAATATAGATAGAAAAATATAGCCACTATAATCGCTTATCGGATTAATAGAAAATTCATTAGAAATGATATGACATAAACAATGGATTGTTATTAATATATTATATTGTTTTTAATATATTATGATAAAAATTCTATTGATATAGAATTGGATTCTTTTGTTCGTAGGATTGTGAAAGAACACGAGAAAATACGTAGAGCCTTGAAATCCGTCGAGTCGATCGCATGGAGGTCCTGGTCAGCCGAGAGAAATCGCATATATGTTTTGCACCAACGTCTCAGCACTGAGGACCAACAAACGTTTCCACTTATCGTCAATGCCGACATTGAGAATTACATCCTTTCTACAGCAGCCTCGACGAGAAAACATTGCGTCGACGAAAGCATTCTTTCTCTCGTTCGAAATATTCGACTTTTCTTTATCATTTTCCTTACACTTTTCTTTTCTTATATCTTCATTTACGTAAATTTTTTACTAGACCATTAGACATTCTACTTTTCTTTTTCTTTTTCTTTTCTTTCTTTTTTTTTTTTTTTTTTTTTTTTTTTTAATTAGATATCCATCGAAAAATCTGTGAATTAATGTCATTGTAAAGAAGAAGATAAAACAAAAAGTTGCAGAATTATTCGATACCATCTTAAAAATTTCATTAATAACAACGCAACGAAGAACAAAGTACTTGCCCTCTCATATATTCAATATAAGAGAACCTTACTTTCTAATATTTAATACCTATCTGTTTGTTCTTAACGACGAGAAAAAAACCAAGAAAAGAATTAAATAAAAGACTTCGAAAAAACTTCTACTCGGCCATTTATTTTCATCCGCGTCGCCACGCAGTTTCATTTCCTTTTACCAAATCCAACTTGGCTTCGCCTTCTTTGAAATTTTTCTACGATACGTGTTTCTTCTTTGGCGAAATGCCACATACTCTCTCTCTCTCTCTCTCTCTCTCTCTATATATATATATATATATATATATATATATATATATACACACATACACACACAGATATATAGAAAGGAACATGCATGCATATATAACAATGTACAAGAGGAAGAGGAACATAATTATTATCAAGGATTCTGAAGGAACTCCCGAAGCTCCCGACCACCACTTTACATACGAAATTCCATCCGAAATGGTAAATTAATTGCTTCGGCAAGCGTTCCTTGTCCTCGACAAAGCTACGACCTGTACGGCCTTAGTAAGCTAGAAACGTTCAATGTCTAGGATCAAGTGGTGTAACATCGCGAATAGCTGCGAGTTGTCTCGTTTTATCTCCCCCTTCTCTCGCCAACCCCTCACCACCCACCGTTCCATCCACTTCCTCTTTCCATCCTCCTTTAATTAACGACAGTGCTTTATAAGACTCTTTCGAGGCTGGACAGTTTCGACTTTAAACGGTTAATCACTTTCAGTCTCAGAGAAACAGAAAATAGGCCAGTGTGTTAATATGATTAAACGACGACGTTTCTAGATGTAATTATTGATGGTTTTTAATCGAAGGAGGATGAAAGAAAAAAAGAAAGAAAGAAAAAAAAAATGGACACCGAATTACTGCCTTATATTAATAGAATTATTATTTCTATAAATTTATCTTTTATTTTATACTCGTTATATCGAAAATATCATCGTTCTTTCGTAGAATAAAATTTGTTTTTACAAATATTTTTCAATTATCCTTTTTTTTATTGCTTCTTTTTTCTCTTTCTTTTTTTTTTTTTTTTTTTTTTGTATTCCTTAATTCAATGATCAATAAGGATGAACCAGCGTAAAGTTTTGGAATATTACGTTGTTACAATCCCATTGAAAAAGTTTATAAAATCCCATGAGAGTCATCTTAGTTGCTAACAACATGGTCTAACGTTAAGTCTAAGCAGCTTTCGCGAAACAAGCCGCGTATGATTGGAACGCGTCGCCGCTAATCTACGACGGTTTGCCCTGCTTAGCTAAAGCTTTTTAGCAAGCTCTTCTTCTTTCGTTATCCCGTCGTAGCGCGAAACCACTGAAGACCAACTAGTACCGAGAAGAAAGAAAAGAAAAAAGAAAGAGAGAGAGAGAAGAGTGAAAAAGAGAGACTCGAGTAGCTTGAAAACCTGTACGGCACCTTAATTGCAAATCCTTCTTTACGACGACACTCCGACCACATTCGGTTGCTCACGTCTCTAACGAGTAGCTCGCTTTTGAAAAAGCTTCAAAAGCTTTCACCCTCTCTCGCTTTCTCTCTCTCTCTCTCTCTCTCTCTCTCTGTTTCTTTTTTTGGAGCAAATGATGAATGCTTTTCTACGTTTGACTAATGTAAATATAAGTAGATAAAAACATCGAATATAATTGAAGTGTATTTATAAAATTAAATATCTAACGAATACGACAAGTACTTTTATAGAATATTTTAAATTCTACCGTATTAATAAATGATAAATCAAAGAAATAGAGAAATTGATATCGAGCAAATTCATGAATCGCCAAAAAGATTTTCTTCGATCCGCTATGTGAAGGATTATTAAAATTAATAAATAAATGTTAAATGTGTATGATAAATAAAAATTGATTTTTATGGGAGTGATATTACCGATAGTGAATATCAAAGGAAACAGACGATTCTATCACGAGAGGTTGATAATAAAAAATTGACTATTTTACCGATTGTCGATAACATAGAAACTTCCTACTAGAACCAAGTAAAACTGATCGTTGATAATAAATATGGTATTGTAGATTTCTTTTTTATCTAGTGATAATTTTCTAACGTGAACATAATGAAATTGAAAATAAAGTCATAAATATATTACTTTTCAAATGTGATCAGTAAACCTAATAGAAATATTTTACATTAGTTTAGATCAATAGACATATGGGTTCGATAAAGAATATCGATTAAAATTGTAAAATCGCAATGTATAACTGTTTCAATAAATGTGCATAATATATGTAGAGGGATACGTGTCGCACGTATGCATCAACCTAAAGTGAGTGTGAGAAACATACGTTCGAATAGGTTTAATATTTAATACGGAAGTTAAATATCAAAACATATTGGATCTGTAGAACATATGTCATTGTAGAATTAATTTCACACGCTTCACCGTCGATCTTAAAATTGTGTCAACAAACGACTGCAAGTTAAAAAAAAAAATAATATTAAGGTGAAAAATTCTTTTAAATGTAAACATTAGTTTTTCATAAACATTCAGCAGGTTTTAATTTTGTATTACTTACAGTGCATAGAACCATTTAGTCTATTATATACCATACTCTATTCAAATATACAATTGATCATAATTTCTCATGCTTTCACTTTAGGTTATTAATTATATTCAATAGAACTTTTATAAAATATTTCTAAGAAATTGTAATACAAGTGCAAGTTAAATGAAATGTTGATCCCTTTCAGATGTCATTAACAGTTCAGCAAATCATATTGGATGCTAAGAAATTAGTAATAAGAATATCAGATCATGAAAATGCTGCGGATAATTTAATAAGCGACATGGAATCTGTACATAGTCAGATTGATAATATGAAACAGGTAATGACTGTTTTAGTAATTATCATGCATTTTTATAAATTAATAATGTAATGCGACGTTTTTATCGCTTGCTTTTATACTTGCAGTATCAAGAAGCGGTTGACATTTTAAACACAGAAGCAAAACAAACACCACACGTGCAGCTTATTACCGGCATCCAACGTGAAAATAGACATTTACTTGAAATTCATGCTGAAAATAAAGAGTTAAGAAATGCTTTAGAAGATCATCAAAATGCGCTTGAATTAATAATGTCCAAATATAGGCAACAAATAGCTTCTCTGATGCGTCTGAGTAAAACAGATTCTTCATCTTTGCATAATACAAAATATGCTAACGTAAGTAGAAGAAAATGCAATTGTTTTCATATTTTCCATATTTTTTTTGCAACAAGAATACATATATATTCTCAATGTAGATAATTACAAGGCAAGCAGAAAAAATTAACGAAATGGCAGCTGTAATGAAAACAGCAGCATCTTTAGACGAAGAAAAAGAATGCAAAGAAATGGAAGCATTTCATTGCTTGAAGAAAGAGAACGACGGTTTACGGGAAGTCCTTAATATTGCTAACAAATTTGGTTCTTTGAGTAAAGACATTTCGGTTGAAAATAAGACAATACAAACGGATCCGTTATAACTTATAAATTCTAGATCTTTTGTAAACAGATTGCACAGTATTCTCATTTTATACTACAAATTACAACCATATAGCATAAATACAGTATATATAATTCAGGTGGCAAAAGCAATAGAAAACTATATGTACAAAAGTTAGTTTCTATATCTTCTTTGTTATAAAAAATAATAATAATAATAATATATAAGATTTGTTAATGATGATAATAACATATTTTTCGGGATCAGAAATACAAACTTCCTTATAAAGCAGTAGCGAATTCAAGAAAGGAACGAACGAACGAAAGCATTTATACGAACAAAGAGGCTCAAAATATTCACTATTTTCTCAAATATAAATCAACCGCATCCCATCGTCGCTGCAACAAAGATAAATGATCTTTAATCTTGAGAAACGTACCTAATTTGTTTTTATATACATATATATCCGAATAGAATAATTTTCGATTGAAATAATTTCTTCGATACGTATTCGAATAATGTATAAATCGAATAAACATAAGCTGTATTTATAATAGCACGTGTGTAGTAAACATCTTGTGTAAGAACTTTCGATATAATTATTTAATACTCCGTAAAAGAGTGATTACGTTGTCGTGTATGGTAGGAATGTAAAAACTGTATAAAATTATGTTCTCTCGAATTCTTACATTGTATTATCCGTTATCAAAAACCCTAAACCTTAACTAAGGTCAATCCACATCTTGCCACGCCCAAAGCGTCTACGTTTGAGTGCTCTCGTATGAGAATACCCATAAGAGCATTGAGTATTATTAACTATATCACCTGTAACGGTATATCGAAGGAAATAAACTCATTAAGAATATTTCTTACTTATACCATAGTTTAGCACACGAAAAGGAAATGAGACCTTAGAAAAGGGAAAGCAATTTAGTTAGCAATTAGAAAGTAAGCAAATAGAGAGAAAGTTATATTTCTAGCAGAACAATTTTTTCAGAAAATAGGACATGGAAATAGTACCGTTTGTAAGTCGTTCGTCGAAAATTATCATATACGCAAACGGGAACGAAATTTTCCTAAGAAAAAAAGGAAAACTAAATAAATAAATAAACAGAAAAGAAAAACGATTACAAAAAAAAAAGGGAACAAAGAAAAAAGAAAACTCGTCGTTCTGAGAAAAAAGAAATGTTGGAAGGAGTGAAAACTTCTTTAGCAATTTACTAAGAAAATGTATTTAGAAGAACAGATTTAAGGAATATATGAGAAACATTAGACGATCCCCTAACTGCAGAAGGACTAGAAGTTTGTGTAGATCGAGTCGAGCTAGGTCGTTACCCACACAATTTTCTATGTGAGAATACACGTTCGACATATACATGTGTATATATGTATATACACACGCGCGTATATGTGACTAGGGAAAGAAAGAGAAAGAGAGAGAGAAAAAAAAACCCTCGGAAAGATTTGAACACGACCTCGAGGCCCGGACTCCGGCCTCGACGGTGCACAATTTAGCCGTCTATGCGTGCGCTGTTCTAGGCAACGTTGGATAGCCCTACTCTTCAAGGTCGTCCTCCCTCTGTCCCTTAGCCCTTAGCCCCGTTTTATGTTCCCTTCGATGAACGCAAAGGGGTTTTTATAATAGCGTGTCCTTGGAATCGACAATGCCTCAAGCGTTTCCTGCATGGCACCTGTTATTCTTACTCGGCCTTTACCGTACCTCTTTCATTTAACCTCTTCCTCTTATTATCATTCTTTTTTCCCTTCTCATTCTTATTCTTTCTAAATTTCGCACCTACTTAAACAATCGTTTCATGAAAGAAAAAAGAAAACGAAAGATATAAAGTTCAATGACACGTTCGAGAACCTCTTTCTCCTTTCGTGATTAATAATAGCATTAGAATATGACGAAACCTAACCTATAAAATCTATTTCGTTGTATGCATCATTCATTTCGTAGGTATGCAATTAGTTTGCTGAGGAATTTCTTATTTCTTCTTCTTGTTTTTTTTTTTTTTTTAATTATTATTATTATTGTTGTTGTTGTTGTTGTTATACTTTTTTTAGTTTTTAATCGAGAAGAATACAAAAAAAAAGAAAGAACGAAAGAGAAAGAAAATTTATCGTTTAGGATAAGCTATAAGCTCAACATACATATCGCAGTTATCGAATAACGGGAGAATTCTAATTGGATGCGTTCGGCAGGCCGGGTATAAGAGGCGAGGGAGTGACGGAGAGAGACGACGGTTCGTTGGCCGAAAAAGTCGTTGAACGAGAACACTCGGGCCCGGTGCATCGACCACCAAAGTTGTGTCGAAGAGCACGGGGTCTGCGAAGTACAAAACTATAACCTCCATATTTTTATACCATGCGTGCTCTGCTCCTACGGAAGCGATAAGAGAAGTTCACTGAAATCTTTGATATATATCTTGAAAAAGAAAATATTTTCATTTTTTTCTTTCTTTTTTATTCCCCCTTTTTTTTCCTCTTTTTTTCTATTTTTAATATTCTCTTCCTCTTCCTAAACGATCGTGCGATTGGCAAAAGTAACCTCATTTTTTTATCTCTTTCTTTCTTTACCTTTTTCATCGAACGCAAAATATTTTAACATTGATGATAAACGTAACGAAGAATAGGAATTAATTTCTGAATTGGAAATTACAAATTGGAATCATTTTTCTTTTCTTTTTTCTCTTTATTTGTAAACGATTATCGGAAACCATCGGAAGAGGAAATATATATGTATGTATTTATATATTCGTTTTCTTCAAGAAAAAAACATGGCTGCGATGAAAGAAAAAAAGAAAATGACGATCGTATGTGTAGTGTCGCATGCATGGCATGCATATCCACATGATAAAGCCGGGGAACGAGGCTCTCCCTCTCTCTCTCTCTTTCTCTCTCTTTCTTTTTGTCTGTCTCTGTCTGTTTCTGTCTCTTTTCGTTCGTGTGATGCAGTTTTAGAAAATCATGCATACATGTGGCAACATCGCGTCATGGACTGGCATTCCACGTGATCAGGACCGGTTTGCGGGTTGCCGACCCACTAACAGTCGTCTAATGCAGATAAACCAATGCCTTATAAGTAGGCTACGCATCGCTTATTTTTTATTGCGACTTAGGAAGCAGTTCCTTTTCTCTCTCTTTCTCTCTCTCTTTCTTTCTGTTTCTTTTTCTCTCTCTTTCCCCTCCCTCTTCCTCTCTCTTCGAGCAACACCACGACCCTTCGTCGTCTTCGTAGTTCAGAAAATGGAAAAAAAAAAGAACAGAAAAAAGAAAAAGATAAACAGAAAATAAAATAATATAAAATAAAATAAAAAAAAAAAAAAGAAAGAAAGAAAAGATAAAAAAGAAAAAATCATGGTCGAATTAATGATACAAACGTATTTCTATCTCGTTAAAGATCTTTACGAAAATGTTAATTAATTCTATTTTTTAGCATATTCAAGCTATAAATTTCAAATACATAAATAAAGATACAAATTATTTCTATCCGTTCTATTATATAACGTGAAGCAGGTGTACAGATGTGTGCGTGTGTGTGTGTACGTGCGTGAATATAACTACCACGTACGAATAAGTTGCACAACAAATTAATGGAACCGAACAACAACGAAATACAGATAGAGAAATATCCCAAGACATCATTGGACCTTTTCGAGCTTTAAAAAGCTTTAAAGTGTGCATACATAATAATTACACTTGGCAATAGACATAGACCAGACAAGGGACGGTATCCACCGAGCTAAAGATCTTTTCCTATTGTTCGAGCAACAATATATCAGCAGGTAGATGATCATCGATCGGGTCTCGGTACGGTCAATGTCCTTGTGAAATCACAAAAGGCACCACGATTTTCCCTCTTATGTGGCATAGATCCTACGCAGGTACTGCTATGTATATATATATGTGTGTGTGTATATATATATGTATATATGTATGTACGTATATATAGATATACAAGTATGCATATCCTAGAGGGAGACGCACCTTTCGCTTCTACCAAAAGTTTACGTTGCCTACGGCGGTTTTCGAAGGAACCCCAAAAGCCAAAACTTACGATACACGTGGTCCCAAGTCTCCAGACTCGAGAGGAACCTGTTTCCTGCGAAGCATTTTTTGTCTTCCCTTCCTGCTTTTACAACCTAATAAAACTGCAACGAACTTTTCCTAAACATTTTTCTTTTTTCTTTTTTTTTTTTTCGAGGATATATATGTATACCAATGTAGAAGTTAAAATTAAAGAATTGTCAACAATTTATTTGCTATTGCATGATTATTTTATTCTATCATAAATCTTAAATTTACGTTTAGAAAGATGACTAATCAATGTATTTATATAATTGAAAATATAAATACATGTACATATATATATATATGTATATAATCTTTTTTCTTTTTTGTGAATAGATGACAAATACATTCATCTTTTCTAATGTCTAAAGTTTGGCAACGTAGGCATTTCAAAGGTCGAACTAACGATTGTGCCATGCTTGCTTAGTTATCACAAGTAATTATCTGAAAATCGCAAATCGATTGGGGAATATTACTCATAGAATCCATAGTGAAAGTTTACTTTCGATTTATGCCGTAAAAGAAAAGATTAGAATCGTTAGATGACGAAGCTCTTTTAATGTTTATATATAATCCCATGATTACGTTTCCTGTGCTAAATGTTTTTTTTTTTTCTTTTGGAATAGAAAGATTTATTGCAGTAATCTTAGAATCTAAAGAATTCCTTTTAAAGTAATTATAGGATCTACGGAAGTTACTTTAGAAAGAAAAGCAATATATATGATTATGGATAAGTATATAGACATTTATAAAATTCTTCGAATTGACATGATTTTCTTTCTGTAAAAAGAGATATATGTGTATATATATATATACACACGCACACGCACACACATACATATATATATGCAATCGTGAAAAACACGTTATCGATGCCCCCTTTAAACAAACATTCAATACCCCCACCCTCTGTCATTGCTTGCTTGCGATAGATAGCGAACGTTAGAAAAGTAGTCGTTGACCTTATCATGTAAAACTTCTCCACGTTTTTCATCATTGTAAATGAAAGAAAGATTTTCGACTTTACAGACTATCATTAACAAATAATAATTACATCAATATAAAAGAAAAAGTAATATTACTCAGATAGAAAGTGTTAGATTACTCAGATAATAAATTATAATTTTCGATATTAATCCTTGATTAATATCGAAAAGAAAGAGAGAGATAGTCGTGAAGAAGAAAATGCTATGTTTTAAAGAAACAGAAATATTTAAACAAGTGTGTGAAACAGCAGCAATGGCTAAACAATTTCCCGTACGGATGATATTTATATTACTTTATCATCGTTCCTTTTACGATTTCCAGAACTATGCAAGATAAGGAAGACACACGAAATCTTGGGAAACTTTTAAGTGCGAAACTAATCAAACAAAGCGTTTAGAATCGTATCGACTATTCTCTTTCTACCGCATGAAAAATAACATATTTACGAGATTTTTAAACGAAAACAGGATAGAACGAAACCAAATAAAACAACATAGATAAGAAAGGACAAATATAGATAAATAAAAGAAAGGAAAGAAAAAATTATATATTAATAATTTATATATATATATATATATATACCATGAGAAACAAATATATATATACATCATGAGCCTATCCCAAAGGAACACTGTTTTCTCACGATACTCGAGAGCGACAAGAAGACCCAGCTCCGGATGGCAAAGGACGCACGTACGAGATACGCATACGAACGTGGATAGTCCCATCAGGACTACGGGAGCCGACGAGCTAGGCATAGCTAGAAATCGTGTTAGGAGAGCCATGATGCACTCTAAGAACCCATAGCGAATGCCTTCGTTGATATAACTTGCTAAAGAAAAAAAAGAAATCAAAAGATAGAGAGAGATAGAGAGAAAGAGTGAAAGAGGCACACATCTCACGAACTTGAACGCATTAAAAAATAACAATTTAGATTATATAATAAAAAGTTGAAGGAATTTTTTGATATAATCCTCCCTCTCTCTTTTCTTTTTTCTTTTTGTAAGTATGCTACGATTATTACAATGTTTTTATATATAATCATATTTTTTGCTTAATTTCTTTCATACATACTATATTTATATATAGTTTCGGAAAGGGGAAAAACCAGGGAATGTATATATTGGCTAAGTTTTTTTTTCACTCTCTTCCTTTTCCAGCCATAACGCCATGGCCTTCCCACATGTTATACCATCGTGACTATTATACACACCGTGCATAGGAAAAATGACGTAGGTGTAAGTCTACAATACGCTTGCCATCCGTCTCTCTACGAATGCACGTATATATGTATTCACGTGAAAACACATATGTGTATATATATATATATATACACACACACACACATATATATATAAATATAGATATGCGAAGCACGATGATTGCGTATACGCACACATGTCAAACGATGGATGAGCACGCACGTTGCCATACCCCTAGGATATAATATGCTTTTAGAGTCGCGGGATTGGCTGATCGTAGAAACTGTGGGTAGTTTAATAGTAGTAGTAATAGTAATAGTAGTAGTAGTGATGGTGTGGTACTTTGCTGCGCCGTGCCAAGCTTCTATTCAATGGCGTAACATATCGAGTCTCTTTCTTCTTTTCTTCTTTTTTTTTCTTTTTAACACACCGAACTTAGATTTATCAAGAGAATTTTACGAGAAATTAATAATGTTAATTCATAAAAGATTATCTTGTACTACTTTTCTTTTCTTTTTCTCTTTCTCTTTTTTATTTATCGTACGAACCGAATATATTTATATCACTGTATCCTATATCATTTGCTAATAGCCGCAATAAATTTATATGAAAGGATAATAACGAGTATAAACTCTTACACGACGTACCATCGATGATCACAATTTTTCAGAAGTTTCCAAAAGAAAAGAGAAAAGAAAAAAGTATATACATAGACTTTATCCATGAACTTTAATCTAGATCCAAGAATGAAATCAAAAAAGATATAAGGGGGTTCCAAATCCAAAAGCTTTTATTCCATACAGTTACGCCAATGTTGCCACGAAACGGTCACTAGCAACCCTATAACCGGGAGGAGGAAGAAAGGAGAAAGGGCCTGATACATGAGAGAGACAGAGAGACAGAGAGAGAGAGAGAAAGCGGGAAGAAGTAGGGAAGAGGGAAAGAAGAAAGAGAAAGAAGAAGGCGAAAAAAGTGACGTGGTAGTGGCAAAGGAGAAGAAGGAGGAGGTGGAGGAGATGGAGGAGGTGAAGGAGGAAAAGAAGGAGAAGAAGGAGGTGATGGAGGAGTAGGAGGAAAAGGAGGATATGGATGAGGAGGAGAAGGAGGGAAAGAAGGATAGGAGGCACATTAAGAAGGGGAAAAAGAAGTCTAGCAGCTAGCAAACTAACGGGGCTCATAGCCAGTTCGTTCTCGTATTCGTTTATTCCTTGTTGTTCTTCTAGATAGCCCGGTGCATCATTTGTCTATTTCTTTCATTTTACATTTAGATTCAAGGAAATCTCCCTCTTCGATGAAGTCTCTCTCTTTCTTTTTCTATTTTCTTTCTCTCTCTCTCTCTCTCTCTCTCTTTCTTTTCTTTGGTTCTTTCTCTCTTTTGTATCATATATTATAATTACTTTATAAAAATATTCACGAGTATCTATTTACAATAATATTTCTACTATTGTTACTAATATCATATCGAATTTCAAATCATTTATCGTTTATAACTTATATTTATTATTTATACAAAATTTGATTGATCTAGTATCAAAAAAGGAAGAGAGAGGAATTAATACATTTGTAATGATTCTTATCTTTCCATTACTTCATTAACTTTATTTTTAATTTACCCTATCGTCATTAATTTCGTCTAAAATTTGATACCATAAAGTATCTCCCTCTTCTCTTCACACACATATATATATATATATATATATATATATATATATACACACATATATGTACATACCCCCACACCTAGTTACCAGCACCCTATCTCCCAATCCATCTATCTATCTCTATTTCTATCTACGTTCATAAGTCGCGCTGTTAGGGGGTGGTAGTGGGGACTATGAGGGGGTGACTCTCGCATTGCGTATGTTACACGTCATCGTCGAGAACGTTGCAGTTAAGATAGACAGAGAAAAAAAAGAGAGAGAGAGAGAGAGGGAAACCGAGGAAAAGGGAGGGGGAGGGAGGTGTGGCACGAAGGGTGGCCGAACTGGGAAGAAACGCTCGTGGAAAAAAATGCATACCAGCAGCGCGGCGACTCTTACGACGCAACGACACGAAGAGACTGTTACGATGGATACACATGGACAGTTTGTTTGCGTGTGTACGTGCTCGTGCGCATGCTCGTTTTTCTGACTAGTAGTAGTAATAGCAATAGTAGTGGTAGTAATAGTAGTAATGTAGTGATAGTAGTAGTGTAGTAGTATAGTAATAGTGTAGTAGAATAGTGTAGTAGTACTACGTGTCGTCAGACGAACGAGTCGGCTAGGGCGAGGTAGAGGGTCGGTGTATTGGCCAAGTAGTGGGGGGGAGGGGAAGAGGGGGAGGGGAAAGGACGAGAGTGCGAGAGAGATAGAGATAGATAGAGATAGAGCGAAAGAAGGAAGGGACACGGACTAGCCCTGCCCATATGAAAGAGAGTAAAAGAGATAGGAGATATATAGTGGTAGAAAGAAAGAGAGAAAGCTAGATTGCTTTCCATCCCCCAGAACGCATCCTACGAAAGCCGGAGCTGTGTTAGCTCTTCATCGTGGGTTCAGTCTCTCTAAATGTGGCATATCAACGTGGTTACTTATATTCGCGCTCTCGATCCAAACCGGGAAAAATTTAGGATGAAGGCGATTGTCGCAACGTGAAATTTACCGACGCTACGAACGCGTCGCGTCGTCGTCGTCGTCGTCGTCGTCGTCGTCGTCGTCGTCGTCGTCGGTCGTGTTGTCGTCGTGGTCGTGTGTCGTCGTCCGTCGTGTACCAAAATACACATACATACACACACACACATACATACATATATACGTACGTACATATATACGATCTTTCGTTCGTCGTCGTCGTCGTCGTCGTCGTCGTCGTCGTCGTCGTCGTCGTCGTCGTCGTCGTTCTCTTTACAAAGAGATTTTTTTTCTTTTACTTTAAAAATCTTGTTTGGCTGGATGGTACGTATTGTTATACGTAAAGAAGGAATGTTACGTGTATGTATATATATGTGTGTGTGTGCGTGTGCGCGTGTATGTTTACCATGTAGAAAGCACACGTAACATAAGAGGGAGGGAGGGAGGGAGAGAGAGAGGGAGAGAACCGGAAAAAATGTATGTATATATAAAAATGTATATATGTATATATTGGCATTTATTTCAAGTGACAGTGAAATATTTTTTGTGACAATTTTCAAGTGTTAATCGAATTAGTATTTTATTTACCCAGTTGTATTAATTAGTGATAGTTTTACCCTTTGAACATATGTTATTATAATATTTATTATTCGAACAGCGCGAATTCAAAAGGTCGTACGATTTTCGATTCTATTTTTACTTCGACTCAACTCGTTCGTTGCGTTGTCGTCGTCGTCTTCGTCGTCGCATAGTGTCGTCGTCGTAAGCGCGGTTTATTCAAATACTTTTTTATTTTACAAAAGATCAAGGATTTGTTTGCTTGCCGAAAGAAAAAAAGAAGAAAGTACGTAGGTGTCATGTTACCGTTTCTTATTTCGAACGGTAAAAAACTAATAAAGTCTTTCTTTGTCTATTCGTCTTATTGTGCAAACAAAGCCAACACAGTTATCGCTCGTTCATTATACATGCTTAGCTACCGAAAATGCTTTGGCGAGTGACGCAACTGCCTGACCATAGCTATTATCGTATTCGTCAGGATCATCGATAAACGGAAGGGCGATCGAAGGAACGCTGGTTTTTTTATCTTTCAAACCTACGCTTTGTTAGAGAACTGTGTTTAAATTCTAGTTTAGACACACACACTCTCTCTCTCTCTCTCTCTCTCTCTCTCTTTCTTTCTTTTTATATTTTTATATACGCGTGTTTATATAGTTAATAAAATTTATTAACAATCTCTCTTAAGTTTGACATAACGCAAGTTTCCACGTATGGATCATTATTTTGAATTTTGATAATAGAAAGATCGTGTTCGACCAGGAAGAAGACTCGCTCGTTTGATCGGTGCACATCCAAAATTAGAATGGCGAACGCGTCGCAACAGTATTGTCTCCGTTGGAACAACCACCGATCGAACTTGCTTACTGTCTTCGACGAACTACTGCAAAATGAGGCATTCACCGACGTTACCTTGGCTGTGGACGGTGGTCTCTCTGTAAAGTGCCACAAAATGGTCCTAGCAGCCTGTTCATCGTATTTCCAGACACTTTTTATCGATCTACCATGTAAACATCCGATCGTTGTACTCAAAGATGTGAAATATTGCGAGATCAAGGCGATATTAGAGTACATGTACCGTGGCGAGGTAAATGTCGCTCAGGAACAACTCGGCGGTTTATTAAAAGTTGCTGAAGTCTTAAAAGTGAAGGGTCTTGTTGAGGAAAATGGTTCGTCTCATGAACAACGAAACGAAGAACTCGAAACGTCGATGTCACCACCACCAGCGATCAGCACTAGTACAACCAACAGTATCGCGCATAGCAGTGGCCATGTTTCACCACCCCATTCAACCGGAAGCTCTTATAATCCATACGGTGAGAGATGTCTTCGAATGTAAGCGGAAAACTAAAGATGGAAAGGTCACGAGTTTATCGGCTTAGGGATTTCGAGATGAAATTATGATTTAAAGCAAAGAAAAAAAAAAAAAAAAAAAAGAAACAAAATCCATATATAATACGGGACACGTGTTGCATATCATTTGATTTGATACGATTTTTCGAATTTGAAAATATTTTGTAGTACTATTTGCAACGAAGATCTTACTGAAATTCCATGGCCTATACTTGTGAATCCTTTTTCCAAACATACATGAACTTACTAATCTTTTTTTATCATTAACGCATAAATGCATAGCATAGAGATGATAGAATTTAGATCTTTGATCAACAGGTAAATCTACGGTGCCGATCGACAGAGGATGCATGTCTTTGCCGATGTGGGCATTGTCAGGACTTCCACTTCCGCAACATGCGACTTCCAGTCATCAGGCAAACTCCCAGTCACATTCGCAACATTCCTCTATCGTGGGTACTTCTTACGACAACGGTTTCGAAACGTCATCGCCTATAAATCCAAAACGAAAAAAATATTGTACGTCAAACGTCATGATGAATCGAGACACGCCGATATTGCGAACGGTTTTGGGTCAAGGACATGCCGATAGTTCACAGAACATGACCCTTATGCCACCAGATAGTCACGATAATAACTTCCGTACTAATACCAATGGATCGTCAACTGAAAATGCTAGACGAGATAGCAGCGATCTTCCTAATTCCGAACCAGTTCATAGTCCTTACACCGATGTTTCCATGATAGACGAAGAAGACAAACAACCATCCCCTCAGCCCTATGTCGATACGAACGCAGGTATGAAACAATGTGATTAAATTATTAAAAAATTTAATAATAATAATGATAATGATAAAATGAAAAAATGTTCGAAGAAAAATATGTATTTGCTAAAAATCCTAAAAGAAATCTCGTCGCATTGATATTTCCTTTAGGTACTGACGTACCTAATCCAATTGTAGGTGTGGTTAGTTACATCACAACCCAGAAACCCGAGTGGAAACGTTACAAACAATATACACGGCACGACATCATGTCAGCTATCGAGGCAGTGAGATCGGGAATGAGTGCATTGCAAGCAGCACGAAAGTACGGTGTCCCATCGCGTACACTTTACGATAAGGTAAAAAAACTTGGTATCACGACCTCTCGACCTTTTAAGCGTGGTTCGAACGGTGCTGGAGGAGCTTGTTTTCCCTATGGGATCGGTGGAAACGCAAACGGCAGCATTTATGGTATCAACAGCAGTACTCTATCAGAAAGCGAAAATGAAAACAGCAACGCTCTATACGAGAGTTCATCCACCATTTTGGAAACGAATTATGTTAAGAGCAGAGATACCTCGACCGAACGTGAATCCAACATGGAAACTGGTCAATCTAGTCCAACTTCAGGACATCATTTGATCAAAGAGGAACAACCTCAACAAAGGAACGACGATCAGGTTGAAGACCTTTCGGTAAATCGTAAGTCGGATATACGAGTAATAATGCCACCATCGTTGATCGTCAAAGAGGAAGATGATATTTCCGATAATTCTAATCGTAACTGATGATTATCGTGAAATTAAGAATATATGACGATGCTGATGCTATTACATATAATACTATATGTAACTATATATACACATACACACAGATGTATATATATATATGTATATATATATACATCACGCATGAGGCCGATATACTCTAAAAAAAACCTTAAAAGAACAAGATAAAGTAGTACGTTAGTAAGTAAGTTAAAATGAACACTTTCAAACCTGACCAGACGTCTCCTGATCAGTTTCGAGACTCCAAAATATGAAGACCATGTTCTTACATAACGTAAAGTATTCAACAATAATTCCGAGAAAAAAAAAAACAATGTTGAAATATTTTCTTTGTTGATAAGCCGAGTTAATATTATTAGTGGCCTTACGTCTGTTATTCTCCAACAGTTTTTTGAAAGTGTTAAAAGGAGAAAAAAAAATAAGAAAATAAGCGAGAAAAAAAATAAAGGAAGAAGAATATTATAAAAATAACGTCGTAATAAGGGAAAAATGAATATGTAGTGCCGAAAACGTTATCAAAAAGACTCGACATTATATTCCTCTCGTATCTTTGACGATCTCATTGTTAAACGAGTCTTTTAACGATTGGCATCTACATATTAATTAATTATGTTTACTTTCAGCACATCGATTATCTCATTGATTGCTCAGGGAACAATTAGCTTAAGTTCTTCTCGTAAGATTATTATGATAAACGACGCTTTCGTTTTCTCTTTTTCTTTTTTTTTTGCGTGAATGCCTTAGAAAAGACATTTGCTCATAACGATTAAAATTCCGCGAGTGTCGTTTATGTATAATTAAGACTCGAGACTTAACGAGGCTAACTCGTTAATCTACAATAAGACTGAATGCGCGTCGTTGATCCAAGAGACTGAACGTTTATTTAACACATGTGTTCAAAAATTGTTAAAGGCTATTAATGCTCTTGAGATTTCTTAAACATAATCTACCTCATCAAAGAATGATATCTATGTATAGTATCTTTGATACATATCTTTTTTTTTTTTTTCTTACTCATTGTACAAAAGAGAAAGAAAAAAAAAAGGAAGAATTAAGAGAACAGGTGGAAAGAAAAGAAGAAGAAAAAACACAAAAATACAAAAGAATATAAGAGATCTTAAAAACACGCGTGCCATTGAGTGACGGGGGGAAAAAGATTCGGAAGATGCGAGTACTGAATTTTTTATTAATATTTTTTTTCTTTTTATTTTCTTTCCTTTTGTTTTTTTCTTTCTTTCTTTTTTTTTTTTTTTTTTTTTTTAATGAATCGAGAACAAAAAATGGGGCACAAAAAGTCGTGACAAGCGATTTTGCACAAAGATAGAAATTTTAGATATATTTTAGCGAATATACAACGAATTTTCTCTCTCTTTCTCTTTCTCTCTCTCTCTCTCTCTCTCTCTCTCTCTCTCTCTCTCTCTCTTTATCTATCTATCTATCTATCTATCTATCTATCTATCTCTTTTACACTTTGCGATATAAAAATTAATATAATCAAATATGATCGCGAGGCATTTTTGAATATAACGCTGATAATACTAATAATAAGAGTATAAATATTAAGAAATGAAAAAATAAGAAATAAAGGGGCAGAGAACAGTAATATTTAATATTGCCAAACGTTTAACGTTTAACGGCGTAAAAGTTTTATTGGTTTAAGCTTTAGAACCTTTTGGGCCAGTGATTCTAAAAAAATAAACAAGTATACAAATTATATATATATATATATTATATATTTTTAATATTGTGATTCAATTTTAATTTGCAATCGTTAAATAATGAATAAATGCTATCCCAAGAGAGAGAAACGTTCGGTATAAAAATAAGACAAGATTATCATAAATTTTGCGTAAGAAGATATACATATATTATTTTTCATCGTTTTATCTTTTACTTTCTTTTTTTTTATAAATTTATATTTTTACGTAGCATGAAATGCTCCTAGTGTAGTACATATATACGTGTATATATATATACATATATATATATATATACATAAATATAATATATTTATTTATATATAAGGGTTGCGTCTAATAACAGTATAATTAATTATAAGTTCTTTATCAATGATCGAAAAGTCAGAAGTCAATATTTTGTTTTTTCCATCGTTCTAGTCACTCTGCTGAAAAATTACTTCAACTTTATATTCGTATAAAGAGAAGAAGATGAGGAAGAGAAGGAAAGAAAAGAAAAAAAAAGAAAAAGAAAAGAAAATATTGCCATAAATTGTTACTTCAGGCAAGGATCATCAAACAGTTTTTTTCGATCCTAAAGATTAAAGGATTTATTATATAATTATTACGTTTTACGATACACACCCTATATATATACATACATAGATACATACATACATACATACATATATACCTATTATATATATATACACATATATATGAACATATACATACATACATAAATACATACACATATACATATATATATATATATATATATATATATATATGTATATATGTACACGTATATATGTATATGTATATAATTAGTAGATTTTGAGTAATTTCGTTAATGACTGACATAGAACTGTTAATTTTGTTAGTTAATATAAGGTTTTTTGCTATTGTTACTGATCATGGCCCTGGGATACAGCTGCAATATTGTTCAATACATATCTACGTTATAACATTAGCAGAACTATCTACCTCATGGTATAATGAACAATAATAATGTTCGACTACTGAAAGACTGAGATGCCGAATATCCCTGTTATCATCTTGATGAAACTTATTTGCAAAACATTCATAATATATGCATATATGCGTCATATGCACCGTAATATAATAAGAAAATAAAAATTTTATTATATTAATTAGAAATACAGTATATATATATATGTATATATACATATATATATATATATATATACATACGAGTATATCATATTATTTTATATTATATATTATGTTATATTTAATGCAGATACGGGTTTTGATGACAGCAATTTTATATATAATACTATTAAGAGAGCTTTGTGCTTTGTCTTTAATTAAGTGGTCTAATGTCTGGATTTTATAATGCATCGTGTACTATTGGAAAAAAAAAAGAAGAAAAAAATTTACATTTAGGAGTTTGTTCGAAACAAGTAACTGTAATCATTTTTATTTGATTGGTATGTCTACATTTCGCACTTTTAAATCGTTGCTAAATAATTGTGTGTTTTATTACTTTTCGTCGTGACTAAAGTGCTATTTAAGAAGATACATGTGTATGCACGTTATAATTAATAGCCACACTACATTTCCTTAAGTGAAAAAATAAAAACATAAAAATATGTGTATATAATAGTAAAAAAAGAAAAAAAAATAAGAAAAAAAGAAAGATCGGAGTTTGGTCAACTAATAATAATAATAATAATAATAATAATCATAGTAATAATAATAGTAATAATGATAATGATAATGATAATAATAATGATAATGATACAAGTAATAATGATAATGATAATAATAATAATAATAATAATAATAATAATAATAAAAGATAATAAAATAAGAGACATTTCTTAACGTTCGATCTTCTGGAAACAAAACAGAAAAAATACAAAAGTAAAATATATTAATATCGTTTAATTAAATTGCAAATTTATAATGTTATATAAAAAGTTTGGAAATATGGAAATAGATTGACACAGACAAACGATGTACATTATGCATTACCGACTATTATTATATATATATTTGTTTAATATAGATACTAAACAGACGATGCAATTCTATAAATGAATTCTCTATAGAATTTTTATACTTATAGCTACAATTACTTTATGAGACTTCCGTTTTATCCTGAAAATTGATTTTATGTGATGGCCGTAGAGACTGCGCAGATCTCATATCGAATATCTTCATGCTATGTCGAATCGTACAAAATACTCATTTCTTCGTTGAGAGGTAATAGTTTTATATATGTGTATATATATATATATATATATATATATATATATATGTACACACACATATTTAAACACATACATACATATGTTTCCTCGTTTTAACCGAACACACTAAAAACGTCACTGTTTATAAGTATACTCGATATTCCGTCAATAAGTACAAACCAAAGCTGCCTTAACTGTTTATACCTCATTTTTATGCTATTTAATGTTCCCATATTTATAATATAATAAAGTTTTAAGTAATGTTATGCAATTAAGCATATATAATACATAATGAAAAAACTTAAATACTTTTATCCTTTTCTTATAGATAATAATATTTATATAAATTATATATATACGTATATATATATATATACACATATACATATATATTTATATGTATATCACAATCACTCGAAAATATTCAAGAGAGAATTGATGACAAAAAAAAATATAATAAAATAAATCATCGATGGATCTGATTGTGTTCGAAAAAAAAAAAAGGAACATACATATAATAAAATATATTTTTAACGTTGGTCATTCGATCTATTGAATATTTTCAAGTGCATTGTCGTGAAAAAACGTAAAGAATAAATAAATTTATATTAATTCCGGCATTTTTTTATACGAAGATTCTATACGTAAAAACGGCACGTTTGACGTATTGAAATAATTCAACACAAAAAAAATTTTCGATCATCATAGACAAAGATTTATACTAATTAATTTTTCTTTATAAATGTACGCGCGTGCTACAAGATTAGGATAGTACGCGGAAAATCGATGCCTTATAATTTCTAAAGATATTCGTTCAAGATAATAATTATCTTGTTGAATTTATTACGATCGTGTAAATATATGTATACATATATAAATATATATACAGACACATATATACATATACGCATATATATATGTGTGTGTGTGTGTGTGTGTGTGTGTGTGTGTGTACATATATATATAAATATATATATACATATATATTTACATGTACATCGAGTTGCCTTTATAATACGTATTGTATTACTTTATAAGACTGTTTCTTTTTTTTTAATTATTATTATTAAAAATCTATGCATATTGGAATACTCGAATATTATAATTCATTTACCTAAACCCATTTCTATCCCTATCATATAATCTTTATATAAAAATAAACAATTTTATAAATTGCTTAATCCGCAACTTAAACATAATACCTAAACATAATAGTTAATTCATCTTTTCGACGAGATGTGAAAAAAAAAGAAAAAAGAAAATTGCATTAACTCGTAAAAAAAAAATCCTCTGAGACGTGAAAAAGCATACGATTATTTTTATAAAATATGATAACTGCGAAACGGATTTGATTTGATAATAAGGATTGTTGCTCTATGATCATACATACGTGAGAGATAGGGATAAAGAAAGAAAGAAATATAGATATAGAGATAGAGATAAAGAAAGAAAGAAATATAGATATATAGAGATAGAGATAGAGATAGAGGTAGAGAGAGAGAGAGAGAGAGAGAGATACAGAGAAAGAGAGAGAGAGAAAGAGATAGACAGAGACAATAATTACGAGCTTGCGCAGAAGATATTTGCGAAAGAGAGGGTAGGGTGAGTGGCCGGCGAAGGGGATACGCAAGGGGAAGGGATATAGGGAAGGGTGGCTAAGGAGAAATAAAGCGCAGCGAGCTACGTCGTCCGCGTTGAATGTAGCCGTGGATGTTGCATGGAAATTCGTGTTATCTCTTCCTTTCGAAAGGTGTGATTTTGACCTCGTCTCGTGAGCAAAAAGTTTTCATTCTTCCATATATATATATATATATATACATCTACATATACGTATACGTATACACACACATAGACACATATATATCCTTTGTCTCTCTCTCTCTCTCTCTCTCTCTTTCATAAAAATCCAATTCCTTCATTTTCAACGTTCACATTACATCCCTTTTTATATTTCTCTTATCTTTTTATCTTTCGGTGTTTGGTGAATTCGTCTTTTCATCACAACAAGTGTGTCACAAAAGTGTATGAATAAAAACAGTGATTCGTGTATAGTCGTGTGCATCGAGAAGATAACTCTCATATCCATCTCATCTTTGCTCTCTTTCTATTTTTTTTCTCCATTGTGTCTCATCACTTCGGCTTGATAGTTTGAACGTTGTCTTTGAGAGATACAAGAACTACGTCCCACGTCGTCGCTGACTTTTCTGGATATGACGAGGCATGCGCCGTAAACAATTCTGGGATTGATGTATCACAGGGCGCAGGTACTAACCAAAATACGCATATTTGCATAGTATTCTTATATAACGGCAAGTTTACACTCTTTTTCGATATGTATATATTCGTACATACATGCACACATACATAGAAAATGTATGTATGTATGTATGTATGTATGTATGCATGCATGGAGATGTATATGTATATGTACATTTATGGACACATAAATACCTACAAACTAACATATATCGCATATCATATATAGATATTCACATGTATGCATGCATTTTCTCTCTCTCTCTCTCTCTTTTCCCAGAGAAATTTTCTCACTTAATTATTTATTTTTTCTTATATCTTTTATTTTCTGTTCTTGTAGATCTCGATTTACTTCGTACTGTGTACAGCGACGGTAAGCCTTGCGCTTTCCACGAATCAAGAAAAAAACACTGCCGAGAACACACAGTGCCCTCCAGAATGCATCTGTCTATCCCAGAAGGTAATTACATAGGTAATTACCGAACCGTTCGAGCTGTCACTCGCACATTGCAATTCCTATTGAAGAAGGAACGATAAGAGATAGCGTTCTTTTATTTCGAAATCGTATGAATCTCTTTCAATGATCAATCAACGTTAAAAAATAAAAGGGACGAACGAATGAATGGAAGATAAAATGGAATGAATATATATTTCATAAAACAGCTCGAAAAAGTTAGTCGTTGGTCGAAAGAATTTTTCGGATAAATTCGTTTTATACATATGTAAAAATTCTTTCGCTTTTTTTTTTTTTTTTTTTTTTTTTTCTATAGATACATACATTCATGCGTACGCGGGCATATAAAATCTTTTGAAATAAAGAAGAATTTGTATCTACGTGTTGCAGGTGATTTGCAATACGGGAGGCCTGGAAGATATACCGACCCAACATTTACCAGAAGGAGTAGAGGAATTGTCTCTAACGAAAAATAATTTTCCTATAATAAAGACCGATGCGTTCGCCGGTCTACGTGTTCTGAAAAAACTCTCATTAGATGGTAACAATATCTCGTCCATAAGACCGTTTGCTTTTCGTGGTTTGAACAAATTACGAGAGCTCTCGATTCAGGACACACCTTTATCCTATATAGAAAAATTTTCTTTCGCCGCTCTTCAGAACGTTTCAGTTCTCTTATTGGCGAATAACAAGATCCGTTACGTCGAGGGTTACGCGTTTGCTGGTACCTCAAATATTCGAGCTATACTTTTAAGCAACAATCCATTATTAAGCTTACATAGTCATGCTTTTACCGGCTTGACAAACGTAATCAGACTTATTCTACCATCGGGTATTCGTAACATCGAACCAGATGCTTTCGACGGACTACATATGGTCGGTCTATTGAAACTCACATTCATGGATCTTTCCAGTTTAAAATCCTACACATTTCGTGGTCTAAATCATGTGAACTCTTTAAACATTCAAGAGAGCGACTTAGGCATCATACAAAAGGACGCTTTCACAGGTTTGACTTACGTTGATCATCTTAACATTCTCAACAACAAGATCGATCTAATTGAAAGATTTCATTTGAGAGACGAGAATACTGTGAATATTCTTAGGTTTCACGGTAATCACGTACTCGAAGCTCCTCGTCATGCAAAGGACATCGTTCTAGAAGTGAATTCGATCAGCGCGATCGACAATCACTTCCCTTGCGACTGCCAAGCTCATAATATTCTCGAGAGCGACTTCGTTAACGGTAGTGCTATTGAATTTCAACGTAAAAATTATTGTATATCACCGATCGAGTACAACAATAAACCGATGAATCTGATCGACTTCGAACTAATCGCCAATTGTTACGACAACGTCGTACAGGACAATCTTGGCTCGGGTGTAGTCATTGCAATGTCCTCGTCACCTATGATATTGTTATTCGTTATTTTTCTTTTCAAAAGCTTCCTTCTACCTTGAGAAGAATTTTCTATTGCTCGAGAGTAATTTATCGGTGAATAAATTTCAATGATTTTGGATCGTTCTCGAAGGAAGAAAATGATCGATTAATTAATCTCTCTTTAATTTTACAAAAACCGAAACATAAATATGGTTTTTCGATCTTCTTAGTTTATACCACATCTCCAAAAAAAAAAAAAAGTAAAAAAATATTAGATAATTTAATATCGTACTTTTATTCTTAGACCGCGTTCATTCATTAGTTCGATTGAAATAAATTGTCCGAACGAATTAGATAGGTTATCTTACGTTCATTTTTAATTTAACGATCATATTTCCTTCGCTATTCGTTCTTCTATATATATATATTTTTTTTACGAGTTTCTCAGCATTTTTCAATATCTCAAGTTAAATTATTATGAGATGATGATGATGATGATGATGATGATGATGATAATGATAATGAACTTTCCAGTGATTCGAAAACTCGTTAATATAAAACTACTCGAAACATTGGATCGTTTAAATTGTTTAAAAATATTTTGAGAATTATTTAAAAATTGTTTAAGAATGAAAACAATATAAGAGAATGATCCATCGTAATCGATTTCATTCGCGTTCGTAAGTTAAACGCACGATCGATCTATGTAGTTAGCTTGATACTTTTATACTGCTAGTACTTCTAAATATCATGAAACGCCTAATTGCACAGCAAAAAACACCATTTCGACAATTCTAATCATTCGATTCGACGCTATAAATGAGATACGATGGTATCGTTGTTAAAATGTCGATAGGAACATATCAAACGGCGAAAGAAAAATATTAATTAGTATTGACTTATATTGCGTCCAAGTTGGACCTTGTTTCATATTCGTTTAAAATTTGTTGAACAGTTTCGAGCATCGAGAAAGAAAAAAAGAAAAAGAAAAAAAGTCGTTCTATATTTTAAGTGATAACGAAAATAAGAAAGTACGATAGATTTAATTAATGTTAAATGTTAGTTAAATTTGTCATCGTTATGTTTACTGCTAATGTTTACATCACATACGTATATGTTATTATAACCTCCAATATATATTTATATTTATTAGCACTCATAAATCGAAGCCGTGTCTCCCGAATCTATTCTTTGCCTTTTCGGCTTAGATCTTTTATATCTGCCTAAATCTATTATACATATCATATGATTAATCATATTACGAGTAAAATATTCCTGAAAATGCTTAGATAGACTTATATTTTTTTAATTCGTTATCATTACATTTATGTATATTTTTAAGGTTAAGAACGAATATCCCCGAATGTTCTTTTATTGTGTGACAATTCTTCGTCGCTATTTTAGAAAACGATTTACGATTTACTCTCACGATTGTCACGTGATAAATTATAGCGTCTCTAACGAAAGTATTCGAACGATTCCGTGCCCGAATTATCTTCAGATTGATGAATACAATGTATAATATATATATATATATATATACATATACATATACATATACAAACATATATATATATATTGGAAATTATTACGTTGAAATTAATCCAATATTAGTGATCATATTTCAATATTATGTAGACCAATTTCAATAAAAATCAACAACGCATATTTAATTAACATTCTGTTTCTTCAAACTATGTATATGTATTTACGTATTGTATGTATTTACCTGTGCAATCTACAAAATGTATATGTATGAACATATATACGTACGCTTCGTTCAGTCTCTTAGATTATCGTTCATTGAAATATACTTTTATCGATAAGAATAATGTTTCGTTCTTATATTTAATATTGGATTAAAACTTTTTAAAAGGATTACAAAAATAACTTATAAAATAACAATAATTACTTACTTTTCCGCACAAACTGTTGCTGACTCCCGGCGTCTGCCTCAACGAACTTCGTACTGATTCTCTTTGCATGTACAAATCCTTCCTGCTTTCCTATTGGCTTAAGCTAAATGCTACGTAAAATGTTAATTTTGAAAATTATTAATTTATAATATTTAATAACGATACAAAAAAGTATACATTTTTTATTTATATTTTATAATCTTGTAATATTATCTATATAATCTTTTTATTATTTATATAAATATCATTATGAAATTATTATAACCACAATTTAGTTTACTTATTGGCGCGAAAAATCAAATGAACAAAGCACGCGTAATTGGAAGGTTATATAATTATAAAATTGTAATGTTTTTTATTTTTATGTATTTGTATATTTTTTTATGAATAATAATAGATTATTACAGATAATAATAAATTATATTCGGTCCTTTGTTATTTAATTTTGTATTATTTTATGTAAATCTTTTTTAATTAATAAATAAGACTCTTTTGTTATGTGGTCTAATATTTTTACTATTGCTGCTTCTGTCAAATTTTGATATATTTCTTCTGCTACAAGAAAGAGAAAACAAAGAGCATGTAATAAAATACATTGATATACTTGTGAAAAAGAAAATCAATTCAATCGAATAACTACTTTTAATAGATATGTGTCCAAAGAGTTCGCACACAGCTGGATTAAACAAAGTTGTATCTTTTACATCAACATGTGACTTTCTTGCCCAAACATATGCCCGTACATCGTCATGCACTTCTTTTGAACTTATAGTTTTTGCCCTTGTAACATATACGTTATGCGCTATTTGGTGCTTCTGAAGATAATTTACTAATGAAAATATTGAAGATACAAAAGTTTCTATTTTGTTTGAAGATGATAATTTAAAGCAAAACCCTTTGCTAGGAAAGTTTTCTAAGAGGAACAAAGAACCTTGATACGGTTGTACTTCCTAAAACAAGCTTCATTCTTAAAATGATCACAACTTCTGGATATATCATATATCATATGTACTAATTATTTACAATATATTCAAGAAGCATGTTGTGCTTGAGGTAATATAAATGCCAGTGTAAATGATTGACAGAAGCAAAAGCACATAAACTATTATATGCAACTCTGAAGTACCTAAAATATGAAAGAATGTTTGTCACTTATATTCATACATCATTTATATAAGTTAATGAAATATTTACGGTGAGCTGCTCAACAGTAATATTTCAATAGCTTTTTGAAGACTATACTGTGTAATGCTCTGCGGTAGACATTGTAAATATTTTATAATTATTAAAGAATGACACCATTCAATAGGACTAACATTAACTGCTATGATATCAGTATAACCTTCATTTTGTATCTTAAACATTATTTCACTTTCCGGTAATCTAGTAAAGTTAAATTTTGTTGAATCAAACGGCTGTAACATTGTTGTAATATGTTCTGGCGTTCTTCTTCTAAATGCTCTGTCAGGATTAAGCTAAAAAATTTAGTATATTTTACTACGTAGTATAATTAAAGGTTAAGGTTATGATTCTCTAAAATACAACTATATATACCTGAGCTAACAATTTATATGGACCTTCGAGTACCCGCCAATTACTAATATTTAATACATATCGAAATACTTTATCTTTTTGAGCCTTTTCCCACGCTTGTTTTAATTTTATATCGAATTCAGACTCATTTTCTTTCCCACTGATCGAAAAATGAAAATTATTATACGTATAGTTTAGGTTAGGAATATTCTCTTCTGTAGTAAACATAATAAATAATTTCTCCTAATTTCATCGAATAATTCTTCTTTCTTCTTTTACAGCTACTTTTATATAACTTATCGCAAATACTGTAGAATAGTCTTCTTTTACTTCCTTGTTATATGTTCAACATAATTCGTATAACTAAATTATAAACAATAAAGATAACCTTATAACCTACAATAGAATTACTATGGATTACGCTAATACTTCGTCACCTATCCTGCGTCACCTATCCATTTTGTAAGGAAAAAAGATTAATTATTATTATAAACGGAAAAATTATCGAAATTATTAAAAATTAATACGCTTTATCGACTGCTACGAAGAGACCGATGCGCTCGAGTAGACGGTACGAAGAGAAATGACCAGAAACGTTGTAAGTTCAAGACACTGTCACTAGAGTACGCGATAGCAGCGCCCTCTATGAGTAGTTGAGACTTAACCAAAACTTGTCGTTTCGATATAAAAAAATTTTGCTTCCATAGAATCATTTATATACAATTCAGTATAAAAAATTTTTCAACAATTATTAATTAAATAATATTAATAGTATTAATTGAATAAGTATTTTAAATATTATGAACATCCTGATACTGATCCTAAATATATTAATTGTAATTAAATTATCCGAAGCCACATTGTCGCCGCCTACAACTACCAGTAATAAAAAAGATAAAGTGAAGATAGAAATTCAGGTATAAAAAATAATAAAAAGAATATGTTGTTATAATCAATATTGTTCAAATTACAAAATTCTAAACACATTAATTAATTACTTCATATATAGCATGTTATTAAGATTAATTTGATTACAATTTTTAGAAAGGACCTGTCAACAAAGACATTTTTCAAAGGAATTTAGTAATTAAAGATATTACAATAACTGACATTATTAGGGAATCTAGAACATATTATACAGACACTAAGCGTAGAAAATTTTCTGGAGAAATTTTAGGATATATTACTCCTGTAAGTACAGTCATTAAATTAAGTCGTTATTAAAATTAGCTTATGCTGCCTGATATGATTTTAGTGGAACAGTAATGGATATGAAATATCAAAAACCTTTCATGGGAAATTCACAATGGTATCACCGGTATGGTTGTCTATATTACCTAGTAATATATCAACATTTCAATTACCAACACATGATGTTCAAAAAAAATGGTTGAAAGATATGAGATCTATGAACAATGAAAATCATAATGTAAAAAGTATGTTGAATTGGTAAACAATAATGGTTATTATATACTACTTAATAATTGCTTAATATTACTTATTATTGCTACTTAATAAAAATCATTAAAATATTCTTTTACTTTAGTTTAAACATATTTCAGTTTTGCCAAGAGTATTATTCGAACATTGGTCAACCAATGATATCACCGAGTTAGAAAATAATATACAAAAGCAGCAACAACTCATTACTGTATTATCTGATACAGCAAAGGTAATGATTTGATTGTTATTAAAAAAGAAAAAACGATATAACATAGAAATTCTATTATAAAAATGTAAACACATATCTGTATGTTAAAATATTTTGTTACAGTCATATCGTTTTGATGGTTATGTCTTAGAAATATGGAATCAGTTTATATTTACGGGTATCAATGTGCAGATTATTTTGTCTGTGGTTAAAACAATTTCTCAAAAATTAAAGAACAATCATCTTGACATAATATTAGCTGTTCCACCATCAAGAGGGTAAGTCTAATATTAGCTACATTACTTTTTTAAAAATCTATTAAATGATTAGACTTATTTTGATTTTTTAGTACGAAAGCACAGTTATTTTCAAGGGACCAATTCAATGAATTGGCACCCCATGTTAAAGCTTTTTCTTTGATGACATATGATTACTCGAGTCTTGAACGACCTGGTCCTAATAGTCCACTTGCTTGGGCAAAACAATGTGTAGAATTATTAATACCAAATCAAAATGATCCTAGACGAATTCAAATCTTGCTAGGCATCAATTTTTATGGATACAATTATACACTAGAAGGTGGTGGACCTATCTTAGGTTCACAATACTTAAAAAGTCTTGAATCATTCAAAAGCAAGATTCACTGGGATGATAAAAGTAAAGAACATCTTTTTGAAACAAAGTAAGGTTTTAATTTGATCAACTTTGTCTCGTTATAGTTTTCGGTAATATTTTATATATTATTAAATTTCATATTATATTTCAGGTCTTCTTTAGGCAATAGATATATTTTTTATCCTACTCCGTATTCCATTATACATCGACTTGACCTTGCAGCAGAATTAGGTACAGGTATTGCTATTTGGGAGCTTGGTCAAGGATTGAATTATTTTTATGATTTGTTATAAGAATATTTTAATGAAGTATCATTCTGCCGATCGGATTTTCATAATCCATTAATTGATATACGTATCTAATGGCCTGTAATTAATTAACAATATTATAACAAATATACTCTGAGAATGCTAACATTTTATAATATATTACATACATATGTATAGTGTTCTTATGATTAATCAAGATTTTATTTTAATTGTGAGATGAAATATTATCAAATAATATATCGTAAATTTACCTATAAAATTATGCAGTATATTTTTAAATATAATTACTGTAGGTGTACTTTTTCAGTCTTTTCAGTAATATTGTTATTCTCTTGAAGCATTTCTGTACTTTCTCGTCCTTTAAACATCATCATGGATTGTGGTCCACGTATTATACGATACATTAAATCCCAACACATTTTTGCAGGTAATAAACTGTGCATGGAAATAAAGAAAATTCATTTTTTAATAATAATATGTCTTTTTCAAGAACATATCTATATAACTTACCATTTAAGTGGCAAAAGAAGTCTGACACTGTTAGGTAAAGTAACATTTACTTTATCCAATAATATTCCTTTTACTACTTCTTCGGCAACGTACTCGGGTTCGAGCATTTTCATTAATCTACGATTATATAATTTAATAAAACACTAAATTTGCATACAGTTGTGAATTTCAGACTTTTCATTAAAATACACATTTTCTAATTACCTAGGTTTAACACCATTAAACATTTTCGTATCAATGAGATAAGGGCAAACGAGTGTCATATGAATCCCTTCGTATCCATGAGCCTTAAAAATATATTTCAAATTTTATACTAATAATAATCTAATAATAATATTGAATGGAGAACAATTGAAAAATTTGTCTTTTTACTTTGAGTTCTGAAAAAAGACTTTCGTGAAGTCCAATGGCAGCAGATTTCGTGGCTGAATAATCAGTGCAATTGTAAGTTCCTAATAGACCAGCAACACTTGCTATTGTTACGATATGTCCATAATTTTCTTTCATCATTTCTTTTAGAAATGATTTGATAGTCTAATTCAACAAGAAAAAATATCAATATTATTGTGAATATTAAAATTTATGAAAATGCATCGAGACATACCCAGTAATGCGCCAATATATTTATTTTAAATGTACGTTCGATTTCTTCGTCTGGTATATCCAAAAGATTTTTGCCATATACGTAACCAGCATTATTTATCAATAATGATATCTATTTAAAAATATAAGGAAGATAACTAATTAAATTTAAATATAAAATGGACAACAAAATTATCTAAAATAATTAAATTATAATTTATATAAAATTAATGGCAAAATTAAAATAAATTATAATTTAATTATATTTATATATACATATATATATATATATATATATATATATGCATATGTATAAACTTTTATTATAGATCATTCTTACTTACATTACCAATCTCAATTTTAATAGATTTCGCAATTTTAAATATTTCCTCTCGATCAGAAATATCGCAATAATATCCCCAACATTTTCCACCGTGTCTCCTTATTTCATTTACCGTATCTTCGAGTGCTAAATAAAGATGATATGAAATATATGAAATATTACATTATAGAATATATTAAATATATCGTGAAATATAAATATTTATATACCTGATTTATTTATATCCCAAATGATAACGTTAGCACCCAAATGAGATAATTTCTGAGCGATCAATTTACCAATTCCAGCAGCACCTCCAGTAATCAAAGCTATTTCCCCTTTGATAGATTTTTCACGATAACGTCGCGGGATGAACGTGAATATTATTGTTTCGAATATATAGAATATTGACATTATCAAGAATAATAAAACGTCGTAAATAAGAATTAACGTTTCTTTTAATTCCATCATGATATCTGAATAAAATCGATGAAAAAAAAGTTGCATTCATTTTATATTTCAGGAATATTTAAATAGTTAAAAATCTTTTTCTTTTAATAATAAAAAATTTTCTGCAGATATTTGCATATTTACTGAACAATTCGAACGGATAAAACGCATAGCTAATAGGAAGAGAAAGTTTTCTTGACAAGATGAAAGTCGTATTTCTTGTACTTTGAGATTTCTTGAAACACTATATTTGGAGCATGGAAAAGTGTGAAGAAAAAACTTGTTTTAAACGTAAATGACAACTTCGTTTATAACACTAGAAATTCTTATATTTCAATTTCACTTTATCCGATATTGTACGATAACTGATATATTTTGAAATCGTATTGAAATAATCTGATTTAAATTTGATATTCGATACACTTCGTTATGCTTTAATAAAATAATATTTCACTTTTATTTGTTTTTAAAATTGTTTTTTTCACTTCAATATATCAATTTATCAATGAATTGTAAGTTTACATTGAAATTTTGTAATTGAAATATTTTGATAAAAAAGAAAAGAAATATATACTCAAATATTTACCTATCGATCGGCGCTTCCTTAATTTTCGCGCGTTTAAATAGTATTTGAAAATAAATCTTCCGCGAAAGTTGCTTGTCCTTTGATAGACTATTCTCGACTGCACGAAGCGAATTGTAAAGCGGAACGTACTTACTATCCCCGTAAACGATCTTTCATATGGTGTGAGTATATACGAGTGTATCCTGCATGTTATTCACAATAGTATGTAACATGTTTTCTATACTATACATCCCCATCGTACGATTGTATATATCCTATAATTACAACTCTTACTACTTTTCTTTATCGTTACACCGTGTACTTTAACGTGACCTAAAGGAACTATTGTCATAAACAGAGTCATTATGAAATATAAAAGATATATTATTAATGTCATTCCTGCAAGACAACTTGTTTCTTAACATATTTTGCATAAATTTATAATTAATATCATTTATAAAAAAAATTTTATGAAAGGTTTCATTTTTAATGATATATTATATTTCTATAACTTATAATTATCTTTCCATTCGTTCATTATTCATTAATCCAATTTGTTTGATGAGAAAAATTTTCATAATCATACCTTGATACAAAATTTTAAAAAATATAGAAAACAAAAAAAAAAAAAGGAAAAATAATATAACTCGTTAAAAACGCAGTAAGGAATTTCAATCTACGCAAAATTGTTTTTACCTTTATCCAGAGAAAAAAGAAACGACAAAGAACTTGATTTATAATTTTCCTTAATTATCCAAATAAGCCAATCCTAGGAGTACGCGAGAATGGGAAAAGAACATGTCGAATCTTTCAAGTGGAAAATAGTGAAATCGAGTTGCAATTCCTTGGGAGACTAGCGTGAACAATCAAATGTAATTATCTATGATTGCAATTGAATTTTTTAGTTGCATTCATATCTTCGATCATAATCAAAATGTGTGACATGATTTTTTAGATTCGCCGAAATGTTTGTCATATAGAATTTATTTCATGTATGTGTATATATTTTATTCTATATGGATATTCTTCGTTATTTGGTGAAAGGATACTTTCCAAAATCTAGGTCGAGTAACTATCTACCTGTATCAAAGAATATAAACATAAAAAGAGAAGTGTACATTATTATATTGCCAATAGAGATTAGTGAAATGTAAATAAAAAAAATAGATAAGCTAAAATATGATTTTTTTTTTTTAGCGGTATGTCGACTATTTCATACGTTTTATTATTACGTAATTTATACGAAAGATTTTTAAGCTAACCTTAAAGATATGAATTTCTGTTTAAGTTTTTTCATTAGTTATTCTTTACCTATTAAATTCTATGCTTCCTATGTGCATTAATAAATTATTTTACACGCGAACAATCGTTGCATATAGAAAGAGAATATGATTTTTTAAATAAGGGCCAATGTTTATGCGTTTATTAAAATAAATAACAAATATAGCATGATGCAATAAAAAAGATGGATGCCAGTTTACGAAATTAATTTGCGCGCGCGTGTGTGTATATATATATATATATATATATATATATATATATATATATATATATTCTTTAAAAATTACCGCGTTGAATACTTGCGATGGATTTAAAAAATGGCGGCATAGATAGTGATCGGTAACGCCACGCATGGTCATGGAGGGAAACAAAATTGAAACAAAAATTGACTCGATCGATAAAGTCAGAAAGTGTATACCGGGCGACGCAGCGTAAAAAAAAAGTATCAAGTTTATTGACGATAACAGACGTAATATTATTTCATTTAATATATTGAAATTGTGAAGAACGAAGGAAGGTATGTATGACGTAGCTCGTCATATTTATGCTTTAAATCATTCTTATTGTCTATCGAAAATATGCGATAAATCGATTGCACAAAGATACGCCAACTTCCGAAGCGTGTCGGCGTTCACGCGATTGAGACGCTGAGATGCCTCTCGGCCGGCTATGATTCTGCGCATACGAGTTCGCGCACATATATATAGGGTGTCACGTAAGCAACTGCGTCGACAACTGGCGCCACGTTGCGTTGCATCTAGTAAGTGCATCCATCCGTTTTCTTCGAGCGGGAGGATTTAGCTCTTAATATTTTCATCTAGAAAAAAAGCTCAGCGACGATTTCGAGTGAAGCTGATTTTTTTATTAAGGCAACAATTTATTAGGTATTCTTTTTTTATATACGTATACATATATATGCATATATTTTTAAGATAAATATAATATCAACCACGTTTGTAATCGCTAATATGTTCATACATGAATATCTTTTAAATATCTGTGTTAAATGATACATTACGATAGATTCGAACGTCTTATCTTTTCATCAGCGATAAGAATGCACTTTGTAAGCATTAATACTTTTTTTTTAACTTTGAGTTTATCAATAACAAAAAATACGAGGAATAAAGCAAACAGAGTGCTGTTTTCCGTTGATGATTACGTGGGAGATGAGTCCATGATAAATTACGATAATGAGTCAGTATGAAAATATACGTAGCGATAGGTTAATCGGACCGCGGGAAATTTAAATTTTCATAATCATAACTTTCAATACATATAAAATATAAAAAAGATTTCAGAACATATAAAAATGCAATGTGTATTTCGATCTTATCTCGTGACAAAATATCGGTATTAAATATCAAATAAATTAAATTTAAAATAATATATAGATGGAGATTTTATCGTTTACACTTATCGATATCTCACGTTAATTCTTTTATAGATAAATGATATATATATATATATCACTTTCATTGTTCATAAATCAATCGGATTTTGTCAAAAAGTTTCCTCTCTCTGTCACAGTTTGTGAAAATAATATCCTAAAGTAAATAAAAAGCTTATCTTTGATCGATATCAGAATTAATATTTTTAATAATAATAAAAAGAAATAATAATCATTTTATAATAAATCAAGATAAAGGAAATTAATAAGATTCGATAATGATATAACGTAAAATAAATTATAGATATTTTATTAGCCGTCTTTGGAAATTGGAAACCTCTTATTATCACTGCGCGAGATTATCACGAATTTTAAACGAAAGTTTCCGGGGCATGTTTGGGGGAAATCGAGCGATACTGCAACCGCACCATAGCGCGCAACAACGTAATTACATTAATGGCGTTGACCTCATTTTCATTCCGGATATTAACAATTTTCCAATGGAATTTGCCATTCTGTTCATAACATTTTCGATCAGAAATTTTCAAGCAATCGATTAAATCTGCAAATGCATAGATCGATCGATCGATCGATCGATGATCGAAACATGAAATGATTTTTCACAATCATTTATTTTTTATTATTATTATTATTATTGTTGTTTCTGATTTTCGAAAAGATCGTGTTAACAATAAGATTTTTCTTTCTTACTTTCAACTTTCATTATTTTCAGAAATGTCGGTGGAACGAGAAAACGGTGAAAATCAATTTTCCGAATCGGAGGATGGGGTATCGATTTTAAAAACGGATGACTCGTTTATGTTGAAATTAAAAGTCCTCATTGATCATTTTACTGAAAAGTATGATCGTGAGCCTTCCTTTGTTGTTAAAGTTCCAGGCAGGTGAGTTCGATTGAAATAATTCCAACAGAACGACGACTAAAAGGTATACCATTTATTTGAAATATTTCATCGGAATTAATCCGTTCGTTCGTATATCCACTTGATGTCATTTTCTATGGAGAACAGATAATAAATTATTATTATTATTATTATTATTATTATTATTATTCTTGTTATTATTATTATTATTATCGTTTCTGATATTTCAGAGTGAATTTGATCGGCGAACATATCGATTATTGCGGATATTCAGTTTGTCCTATGGCGATCAAGCAACATGTACTTGTAGCAGTTGCTATATCGAACGACCATCAAATCAGTGTTACTAATGTTAATAAGAATTACAATGATTTTCGATGTGATTTACACAAAGTGAAGTAAGTCATACTAACGAAATAAAATAAAATTAAACAATTTAGAATTATTTATTTCATCGAACTTTTTAATATCCTTAATAACATTCAAAGATATTTATCGATCTTTTCAGAGCTTGTATCAACGATGCCGAGACAGGACCAATTTGGTATAAATACTTTTTGTGCGGTATACAGGGTGCTCTTGAAGTGATACCAAAGGAAAAAGTTCCTAAAGGAATCCTAGCTGCTGTATGGGGCAATGTTCCTGCTAATGCTGGCCTTTCAAGTTCTAGTGCTCTAGTATCGGCTTCAGTTCTTTCATTGGTTCATGCTAGTCAGGTAAATTTTGCTTCCATTCATTAATTTTCTTTCGGTTTTCCTTCTTTTTTTCTTTAACTTTTCTTTCTATAAATCTCACGTTTTTATGTACGACATGTATGTAACACACACACACATATATATAATTTCTGATCATTATCTAATTATAGTTCGATTTCATAAATTTAAGATTAACAATTACATTAAAATTAATGAGAAGCTATAATATTATACGAATTATTAAATGTTTTAACATCGAATGCAAATTTCCGTCCGATATTTCTCCATTTAATACGTTAATCTCTTTGACGAGAACCACCGCAAATAAGTTGTTGACTCTTTCTTTCAAATTAATGAATTTTCATTCCGCAAGGAACGAGAAAGAGTCGGTAGCGAGCAAGCTGGAAGATTATAGTTTGTCGACTAGATATTAAGCTATCTCGCCGTGAGATTCTCCCTTTTAATGTTTATGAATCTTACCCGATAAAATGGGAATATGAAATCGAAAAAGTACATAATCGTTAAATTTTTTTAATTAAAATATGTACATCAAGTTGTGTAGTAAAAAATCTTATGTATATATATATCATGAAAGTTACAACATCAAGAAAAAGACTTTTTTCTTCTTTTTGCTTCTTTCTTATTTTTTGTTTTACGTTTTTACATGAATTCAAAATAGATTATTGATTCGTCTGTATTATTTTCGGTTTCCTATATAAATTTATATATATATATATATATATATATATATATATATGTATATATATATCTATTTTCTTTTTTTCTCTCTTTCACTTTCTATTTATATCCAAATGTCTAGTACAATATATACACACATATCTCATAGAAGTTATAACTGCTAAAAAAGAACTTTTTTCTTCGTTTCTTTTTTTTTTCTTTTCTGTCATTTGTTTAATGTTTCTATTACGTGATTCAAAAGAGATTATTAACTCATTTATATTACATTTGTTTTCTTTCATAACTATATATATGTGTGTGTGTGTGTATATATATTCTTTTCTTTCTCTTTCTTTCGCTTTCTTTTTTTTTCTTTTTTTCTCTTTTATTTTGAGATCGATGAGAAAAGTTCTTGAGCCTAATGTCTTCTTCCTTCCTTTCTGGAAAGAGGAGCACTTTCATGCTTTGAGATTATGCGTCGGATGTCCTCGAATGGAATGTCATTGGAATTTCTTGATGTCTTCCGCACATTACTTTCTGTGCCTTCTGTGAGAACGAAAAAGAGAAAGAAAAAAAAAAAAGAATAAAAGAGAGAACCTTGGGAATTTGATATTCAGAATCGAGTTACGAATACGCTTCGCGAAGCTCAAAATCGAGTCGATGTTTTATTTATCTCTTTTTATATTTGAAGTTTTATGCATTTTTTTATCAAATCTAATATCCCCACGTATTAATGGATATTCAGTGAAATTAATTATAAAGAGGAACTTTAATTAAGATGATAATAAGAAGAAATGTAATTGCGAGAAAACATTAAATTCTTCTTAATGTTGCTCTCTCTCTCTTTCTCTCTCTCTCTCTCTCTCTCTCTCTCTCTCTCTCTCTCTCTCTTTCTTTCTCTCTCTCTATTTCTATATACATTTTTTTTTCTTTTTCTTTTTTTGTCATTTTAATTCTTACGATCAATCTTTGTCGGAGCTCTTTTAATTTTCTCCGAGGATCTTTCACACGTCAAAGAAAGACGTAAGTAAGTATCTTATCTTTGGATCTTTAAGTCGATACGAATTCGAATCTATCGACCGTATTAATATCAACTACTAAAGAAGTTTCACGTTTCTCCCCCGAAAGTTTTAGAATTCGAGTAATTTCGTTCGGGTGATTCGGAGAGGGGTAAGGGATCAGGGAGTGAGATTGAAAAGAAAGAAAGAAAAAAAAGCAAAGAAAGAAAAACTGGAATAACCCTTCTATGGAATCTAGGCCGAGTTTATTCGAGTAAACTATACGTTTTTTAAAATAAACCAACTGTTTACGATCGATCAAAATTGTGATCGACAGAAGAAACTTTTTCTAAAAGTACGCGATCAAGAGGATAGAAACCCAGAAAAATGGTTTTATCGTACAGATGCTGGTGAATTTCCAAGTGCCATAATACTTTGTGCTCTTTTAATGAATCGCATATCGACGATATGGCATTGAAAAACGTATCATTATTACTGAATGAATATTCGCAGATTTTTGCTTACTCGTTTCTCTCTGCCTTTTTTTCTCTTTCCAGCTTTATTTCTTTTTTTCTTTTTTGATTTTTATTTCCTTTTATTAAAATATCTTTTCTTTCGGTCTTCAAATTACTCGACTAACAAAAGCAGTATTATTCAAACCGACAAGTGAAATACGTCTGGTTTTCTCTGAAACCATTCTGTTACTTCTTTAAATTGAAAGACGAGAAAGAAAGAAGGAGAGGAAGGATAAATAAAATTCGGAAAAAAGAAGAAGACAATATTATCGATTAAAAAAAAAGAAATAAAAAGAAAAAGAAAATATAAAAACTCAATTATCGATGTTCATTTAAACTGTTACAATTCCGCAAGTAATTTATTCTTTCTTTCTTTCTTTCTCTCTTCCTTTGCTTTTTCTCTTTTTCCGTTTTATCGAGTAAAGCTCCGATAGATAAATTCCACCCACTCTCCAGGATGATAGCGGATAGAACGAGACATTTAAGAGCTGGATGGAAAGAAAGAGAAAGAGAAAAAAGACCGGATTTGTTTTGGTATCTCGTAAGCTTTTAAGAGTACCTTGATCTACTGTAATTCCTTACGTTCTTGCAATGCAATATCCAGTATACATGTATTTTTGACTTCTAAATAATCGCAAATACGATATAATTATTTCATAGATCTATGCAACATGATTAAAGTCAGTAAATACAAAATATATAGCAAAAATAAACTATCCACTAATCGCATTCACAATATTTTATTATTATAAAGAAAACAAAAATAATAATATTACAGTTTAGATTATCGAAACGAGATTTAGCAACTATCAGTGCTAGAGCAGAAAGACATATTGGTACTCAAGGTGGTGGGATGGATCAGGCGATCGCTTTTTTAGGAAAAGCAGGTAAGAATTTTTATCGCAAGAGATTATTTGCTTTGGTTAGATAAAAAACAGGGAATATTGAATAATTCAATAATAATAACTTATCATTGTCTACAATAGGTGCTGCTAAGCTGATAGAATTTAATCCTTTACGTGCAACCGACATTACCTTACCTGAAAGTGCTGTTTTCGTGATAGCGCATAGCCAAGCTTATCACAACAAAGCATCAACCGTCGATTATAATCTAAGAGTAGCGGAATGTCGCTTGGCTGCACAGGTATCTTAAAAAGAGCATCTTTGTTTATTTCATTGCTTTTTTCCTTTTTCCTTTGTCTGATATTTATTTTAAGATTAAGTAGTAGACAAAGTGGAAGAGACAGAATTTTTCTTCTTTTTTTCTTTTCTTTTTTTCTTCTTTTTTTCTTGTTTAACCGAGTTATATCAGTTTCATCGATTAATCACTTATATAAGGCAACGAGTTCGCGCAAGCTCGAGCTTTCGGATGCGTAACACGAAATTATTCTTACTTTTTATAAAATCGATATATATATATATCTCCCTGTTCTTTTCTCCCTCTCTCTCCCTCTCTCTCTCTCTCTCTCTCTCTCTCTCTCTCTCTCTCTCTCTCTCTCTCTCTCTCTCTGTAGAAAAGGTGATTATTTATTTTTGACAAATAAACGATGTCGCAGTCCTTAAGTTGAGAAATTCTTGACAACCGATTCAATCTTGTTGCAGATAATAGCCAAGAAGAGAAATAAAAATTGGGAAAGTGTGCGAAGATTAATTGACGTACAAGACCGCCTCGGTTTTAGCTTGGAAAAAATGGCCTCCGTTGTGATGGAAGATCTCCACGAAGAACCTTACACCATCGACGAGGTACGTGCCGAGTTTAAGACGATCCAACGATTGATTGGACCGCAATAAGTCTAAAAGCTTACGTAAGGTTCTAACGTTTCTCAGATTTGCGAGTGCCTTTCTACAACGTACGAACAACTAAAGGAAACATCGCAAATTGCTTCGTTTAATGCATCCCAAACATTCAAACTTAAACAACGAGCTTTACATGTGTTCCAAGGTAAGGGACTCGACTAATGATAAACAATTTCAAATATAACACATTGAACTGAAATTCTAAAGAAAACTTGGATATATATTTATCTTGAATTAATCTCAAATTCTTTAACGTGAAGAAAATAATCTTATTTATCAATCAACCAACATGGATGCATTCCTTTACGAATGCTATAAATTTTCACGACGGCGACATATCGATTGCGTCCGACACACATACTCCTCGGCCCTTGTCATCCTGAAACCAACACTGTCATGAAATTTATTGCCGTGGAGACACGACGAAAAGCAGTCGAGAGAGAAACCCTTCGAAGATCCCATTCTCTTACTTTATACCTTTTTCTTTTACCAAAATATCGAAAACGAAGCGTTAAGAAACCCGTCGATTTTTTTTTATTTTTTCTTCCCCCAAGCCACCCATCGCACCATCTAATCCTAATCCTCTTCTTTCCGTTTACTTTTTATTATTATTATTATTATTATTATTATTATTATTATTATTATTATTATTACTATTATTATTATTTCGAAAGCTCGTTCACACGAAAATCAATTTATAAAATCGTATTGATAATTGATTAATATGTTTCAGAGGCGCACAGAGTGGCCGAATTTGAACGCATAAACAAGGATGACACGCTAATAGAAGATGAAAAAGTCTTGTTGTTAGGCGAATTGATGTCGAAGAGCCATTTGAGTCTTTGTAAGCTCTACGAGTGCAGCCATCCACGTGTCGATGCACTCGTCGACAAAGCCATGAATTGTGGAGCACTCGGTGCTAGACTTACCGGAGCTGGGTAAGTATAACCTTACTGTATATACATATAATATATATATATATACATACATACACATATAGTATATATATATATGTATGTATAAATGCATACTTTAAGCTTTCTAAGGTGAAGAGCTTTTATCGTGAGACAAGAGTATATATACTCTGAAAGCGCGACCTTCTATCTCCATCATCTTGCTTATGTTTTATTTATAAATGTAAGAAATTCTTTATTTTTGTCGATCTATAGATACACGTACGATTTTTTTCTAGATTTGAATATTTAAAAAAAAAGAAAGTACAATTCCTCCACCCTAAAGTTCGGCAAACCTTGTGTATCTTCCCCTTCAGCTACTTCAAACTATAGTAACGCCCATTAGATTGCTAATAGATGTCTATTGACAAGTTCGGGTCACACCCCGGAACTTCGATACATAGAAACTCCTATTTCCGAACGAGTTTGCAAACGATCGTCTGTTTTCTCTACCTCGAATCGATCTTATAAGAAGCAGGAAGATAAATGAATTTTATTCTACCATGTTTTGCTATGATCCATTTTTCATAATACTCAAAACATATATTCAACCTTGAAAAGATTTGTCATCTTCATTCTAATATATTATCTAAATTTTATTGTCGCTATTATTTATTTATTTGAAAAGAAAAAAGAAATCTTAATTTCTCGTGTTAAAAATTAGATCAATCAAATATATTTATATCTAATAAGACTATTCAGTGTACTTATACAAGGCTTGTGTATTACGTAAAGCACATCATTTATATTACAATAGGTGGGGCGGATGTATAGTAGCTATCATCACGAAGGACAAAATTTCTCAATTCGTCGAAGACATCCGACAATATCTTTGGGAAAGTTGTACGAAGTATGAACTTGACCTGGACGACTTGGTCTTTCCTACGGAACCTAATCAGGGTGCTGCAATTTATACGCTTTAATTCCTAATATTATGCTTTGCTCTATATTGTATTATTATGTCACGAAAGTAATTAATGATGCTCGTGTCGATATTTTTCCTATGCCTTTTTTTAGTACAAGTATATTATCGATATATACCTACACACATATATATATATATATATATATATATGTATAGATGTATTCATACGCGTATATGTATAGATTAATATCTGTATAGTACCGACTTTGTTCTGAACTAATTTGTTTAAAATGGTCAGATCAATGCATACCAAGCAGTCGTGAAACAACATTTAATATGCTATTAAATAAATATATTATAATGATAATATTCTTAAGATATTACATAGGATATAATAATTGTAATATTTTCTTCTGGTGCATTATATAATAGCTTTATGATAAGACTGGCACGCTATGTGTACATTTATAAGAGTAATAATCAAAATGTTATGTATTAACGAGAGCAATATGAAATTAAATGAATTCTCGATTTTATATTTTCTATCTGTGGTAATCCGTCGAAATTATTAATAAAGCAGAGAAGTTTAAATGGGTTTCGTCGTGCAACGTTAAAATTTTCCACGGCATTATTGGAAACGATTTTGAAGCATTGATAAAGCGCGATGTTTATTGATCCGCAAGAAACAATTAACAGAACAATGGTATGAGTGATCGAATTCTAGCATTTTCGTGTTTGTGAAAGTTTGTACCTACAACGGTAAAACGTTCTCATAGAAAATCGCATTAAAGGTAGAGAAACCTATTACGCGTTTCCCATTAAATTCTTGGAATAACTTTATTCGATTAATTTAAAACTATATTAAATATTGGTAAAATAAAATACTTATAATAATAACGTCATTGAATGGAAGGGTATAAAGAATACATTATTGTAATTTATCAACAATGGAATCGCGTTAAAAAAAAAAGGGAGAAAGAAAAGGGAAAAAACCGATGAACTTTATGAATATCTATGATATGCAAGAACTGTCTCTTTCAATGAATATTCGCGCCAGAGTCACGAAGTTTAGTATCAAAGAGAAGAGTCAATGAATCCGACTAGAGGCAAAAGCACGTTGCAACGTCCGGACTGGAAGGAAACCAACAGAACTGGATTGTACGTGAGTGTAAGCTCATCTAAAGTACTGTAATTGATTTATACCTTGATTACATTGTCTGCAGTTGTGTTGTTGCAGTGAAATCTCTCTCTCTCTCTCTCTCTCTCTCTTTCTCTCTCTCTTTCTCTCCCTCTTTTCCTTTAAATTTACTCCACTACATATCTCAGACATCTATTACGATGACACCAAACGCTGAAAATTACATTGAAAATAGTAATCCCATGGCTAACACATTTTCATGTTATCGGAACGTCGATAGAATGTCATTTACTTTAAACGTTTCTTCGGCAAGATGTCATTCACTTTAAACGTTTCTATGGTTCGTAGCATCCGTATATTTTTTCTTAAATCTTCGTATTTACGCTTCGACTTATCCGAGTCCTTCATTCTCAATGACATTTCAAAATCCGCATCGCGATATATCTACGTATCTATGTGTAAGATAGCTATGTGTAGAAAGGAAAGGAAAGGTTGAAGAAAATTGTTGCCACCCTTCGAGAGAAGAGAGTTCTATCTATCTCGCAAATTCGAGCGTGCCTTCGCTTATTTATTCTACGAACGAGTGCTAGAGGGGAACAAGTAGTAAATTTATTCGAAAGCTCTACAACGTTCCTTTACTACGCATACGATAAAAGCTTTAAGGAATATGTGTACTTTTATTTTCTCTTTCTCTCTCTCTCTCTCTCTCTCTCTCTCTCTCTCATTTTCTTGTATAAGTTTCACGAGGAAGAAAAAATCTCGAGTATTTTACAGACCATTTCCTAAAACTCAAATTTTTCCCTTTCTTCTTCTTCTTCTTTTCCTTTATATTCTCCTTTTTCTTTCCTATTCCTTTACGTGTTTCATCCTCAAACACGTATTTTCCTTTTTACGTTGAAAGTACTTTTAAGTTAGCCTGTCTCACATATATACGATAAGGATCGTCCGTCGTTTAGCATCCGACGTTTTGACATGAGGTTATCACAAAAAGGAGAGCAATTTGATGCGAATAATTTATGATATTAGGCCCTTGTCACGTAGATCAACTTTTCAGTAATCTAGCTTTGCATTTTCTTTTTCTTGTTTTCTTTCTTTCTTTCCTTTTCTTCCTTTTTCTTTTCTTTTTTTTTTTTATTTAAGAAAATCAACACTTTAGCTCGTACAACGAAGAAAACTAATTAGAAGTATAAGTTAATTGAAAAACAAGCAAAAGAATATTTCTCGAAGTTCAAACAAAAAAAATAGCGCTCTTATCAATTAATAACATTTTTTATTTTTAGGTAATCAGACGACACAAATATAATTCAAGAAATAAGATTGAATGATTTATTAATAATCAACAATTAAACTTTGACCGGCAAATAAGGGGAAAAGAAAAATTTCTAACAGAAATAAGTAAGTACGCGCTTCTATTTTATAATATTTTAATAACTTTATTTACGCAAGATCTCCGTGAGATGATTATTATAAAACTAGTCTCCTGTAACTTTTGTACGATGTAATTTTTCATACTATGTAAGGCTAAAAACCTTGAAGTTTTTCTCGCAGAACTCATCGTATACGATGTAAGGCACAACCTTGAAGTTTTCTTTTCGTAAAACTCATCGTCGCCTCGTTATAGCAAGTTTGGAGTCGATGAAGAAACATCTTGCAGCACGATTTATCTAACAACGTCTTTGCTCCATTAGATAAGTATTACGTAGCTATAGATAATTACATGTGTGTGTGTGTGGGTGTGCGTGTGTGTGTGTAAGAGAGAGAAAGAGAAGAAAGAAAAAGATAATAAAGCGGTAAAGAAAGAGAGAGAAGAAAAAAGAAAATAGGGGTTGTTCTATCTCTTTCTCTCTCTCTTTCTCTCTCTCCCTCATCCTTATTCCAATTTCGATAGAAATTTTCTATTGCGCATGCGTTCGACCTCGATGCTTTTCGCGCCGCAGGAACTCGACACGCGAAATTCAACGAAGACGAGGAACAGTCAGCGTCGAGCAGCGTTTCCGCTCCGCTTGTGCGTTCCTCCGCGAGAGGACGAGATGAGTCCTCTCATCCTCGTATCAATTCTTTCCAAATCTTCGACACCTCTCGAAAAATCGTGAAACGTTTGTACGATACGATAAAAAGGAAATAGAAAAAAACAAGAGAAGAAAAAAAAACGGAAAAAAGAAAAAGAAACAAGAAAGCAAAAAAAGAAGAAGAAGAAACAGAAACGAATAATAAGAATACATAAAAACGACGATAGGGGTGTGCGCCCGCGCGCGCATACGCAAGAAACTCAGATTCATGCTGGTTTATTTCGGATCTTTTATTTTCTCATTCTTATCATTTTCACGCCCGATTCGATTTCGACGAGGGTGCGTAAGGTCGCACACGCGTTCGAAGCATGGCCATCATGCAATCCTGTTGCTGCTGGCAATCAGTTCGCAGAGGGAGTTACGCTTGTGCCATTTATACCGGAGTAAGTAACACCTCAGTGCGATTGATTTCACCCATTTTCTAATGAAACACTAAAGGGGAACTACGGGATTAGTATTCGATTTATACGGAGGTAAACTCTGTTAATTCGATTTTGAAGAATTTTCTTGTTTCTTATGGTATTGATACGTTTCGAATAAAATACAATTGATGTACTTTGTAAGAAAAAAAAATAAAAAGGAATATATATATATGTATATATGTATGTATCTGCGAGAGAGATTGACAAATATTATAAAGGAAACGTATATATGTATTTTTCTTTGATGAGACGAGTTTCTGCTCGCTCGAGCGAACGCAGTTTCTGCAAACTTCTTTTTTTCCATACGGCTGAGAGAAGATTCCATAGAGTTCTGTAAACGTCATATTGTCGATACTCGATAGACATCGACGCCTGTCAATTGATCTTTTTTCATTCTATTATATCTGATATATTTTTCGATCATATTACACTTATTGTTCCTTCTTTCTTCTATTACATATATATATGTGTGTGTGTGTGTGCGTGTGCGTATGTCGTGTGTGCGTGTGTATATATATATATATATATATATATATATATATATATATATATTGATAAAATCGATAAGTATGAATGTGCTTATAACCAATAGTTTAGTTCATTTGACTACCTTTAATACTATCCTTTAATACTATCCTTTAATATTTGTGATCATTTAAGACAATCGAGAAGCGGTCCATGTGCTTGCAATGTGACCCAACGCATACCCTGTTGCTGCTGGTCGATATCTGAGTCTAACTTTTACATAGGTACATATGTATATACCTACATACATACATACGTACGTATATACGTATACATCTTAAGTACCATCGAGAAGCGAATAACACGATCATGATATGAATTTCACGATAGTACACAATAATACAAAATTGATTTGTTCTACTATTTTGTTTAACTTGTATAATTTCAAAGCAATGCAATATGAAACTCTCATTTTGTATTTATAATTATCGATCGAAAATACGTGCTGTTAGCAGAGCTGATTACTTACATGAATTATAAGCATGGTACATAGACCTTCTAAATATAATTATTAACAAAATTTATTCATTGAGTTTTAACTCAAATCGAAAACACGTGAAATGCATTTCGTTATTTATAATTAACACATGCGTTCATCGAATTGAAAGGATATAACGTTCGTTCAAAACTCACGGTAAATAAAAATCCACTTAAGCTCGGAAACGTGTGCTCTCTTCTCTTTATGAAATAATCATCTCTTTTTAAGCTGGTTACGTTTGCAGAGGCTTTCGATGAGTAATGTGTAAAAAAATTAAAAAAAAAAAAAAAGAAAAAACAGAAAAAATGTTTACTTTCGAATATGTTCAATTCGCGAAAAAAGGTTCAAAAAAGTGAAGAATAAAAACATAGAAACTCGCACGATTCCCGAGGTCCACGTTAGTTTACGTACATTCACTGACCCATGGGAAATTTCATAGCAGTGTGTAAAGTACTATAGTTAATTTAATCATGAAAATGTGATTCTATTCATTTCATTCTTCGTACTGTCACGCTATCTATCATCAATACGATAGATTTTCATCGATATTAAAATTTCGATTTTTAACTGTTTTCTATATCAATTATATCAAATATATAAAAGTAAGTATATATGTATATACATATATATATATATATATATATATATATTGATTTATTTATTTATCGTAAAAAGAAAGAAATGTAATTCTGAAATCAAACGATAATAACAAGCTAACACCTTTATAGAATTTAAATACAAACAACGAAATTGCATTCAGTAGAAACGTGGGAATAAGAGACTAGGATACCCAATAGTGTAGTCGATAAAAGCTATGCACTTTGACTATATCGATTGCCGTAAGAGGCTTGTATCGAGTTGCTCGTCATATTCTTTCCTATGTAATATTATACGGATTGGTTCGTTCAGAAAATTTGCTGCGATTCTCAATATCATAAAATAGAATAATATATATATACATACACACACACACACACACACACACACATATATATATATATATTATTGGATAAAGTTGTATTATACATAAATATAAATCGTAGCTTTGAATTTTCATGAAAAATTATGCTATGAATTTTCCGAGTAGTCCAATACGTATATATATATATATAAACGAAACATAAAATTGGGTCGACCCTGATAGCTCTTTCCTACGTTTATATCCTTATAATGTAATACAAGCTTAACGAGAGAACACGTATACATATACCGAGACATTTGGCAGTGCACTTTAACAGCCGTCGTAAAGCTAGCACAAGCATTAACTATTCTCGTAAAGTTTTTCACGAGAATATATCGAAGGCAAACTAAAGAATGAACGTAGCTTCCCGTTTGAATGATATCTTTACGATCGACACATATTAAAATAGAGAAAAAAGAACAAAAAACAAAGCAAAAAAATATATAGATATATATAAAACCATCCTTTTGCATTCGACATCGTGTGTCGACATAAAACGATCCGCTAATAAAAATAGGAACGGAAATAGTCGAACGTAAATCGAAAATCGATCGTCCACGAGATCCGAAAAGATATTTTTACAAATTGTGAAAGAATAGTTAACGTTGGTAAAAATCAATATGATTTTAACGAACGAAATAGATCTATCTGTTCGAATCCTTTAATCTTTCCAACTAGCGAAAGAACACGCAGTGAAACTGTTTGACATTATTGCGGCAAACGCGTCAGAGATATTATAGCCACAGGCTGATAACGATATTGCCAGTCTCTCTCTTTCTCTCTCTCTGTCTCTCTCTGTCTCTCTCCCTTTAACGTAAAATCAAATTAGTTGTCGAAATTGACTTCGCAGTAATTTCTGTTTGCAACAATTTTAACATTATCATCCCTTTCGATAATACGATCACATACTCTGGAAAGAAAAATTTTTTTCTCATCGTTTTCTTATCTTTTGTTATATGAATATAATATATGTACAAGATCATTTTTTTCTCGATTATAAATAATATATATATATATATATATGTATTTCTTTCCAATTTATAATTTGATTAATATAAAAAATCTTTGTTTCAGATTTACTTTATTATCTTAGCCATCACAACTGGAACAATCTTGCAAGCAGAAAGTGAATATTTATCTGGAAATCGCTCATTACCAGAATCGTCGAGTTTCTTAGAATCTGATACAATATCACCTAGTAAGTATAACGTAGTTTTTCAAAGGAACGTATATTTAGGTTGAGCAAAGAGAGAATTTTTATTGTTTCAGCTACTGTACGATTCAACATAACTCTGTTGATATGTTCGTGTTTTGGTGTAATCTGTTGTATTCTTCTTGTATACGGTTTATTCAAGGTAAAAAAAATTTCTCTTTGATAATATATTACATATAATAATACGGTGACTCTCTGTTATACATCCTTCTTGAATAATTCAAATACTTTTCTCATATCTTACAGAACGAAAGAATTTTTTTACATGTAATGCTACTGAGGAAAAAAAAATGAATATTTAAGAATATATAAATCATGGAAAATAGAAAATTGCATAAAAATTAGAAACAATAGAAAATGGAACAATAAATATTACCTTATTCTATTCGATTCGATTTCCATATTGATAATTATTTTTCATTATTATTTTCTTCCTAGGTCTTCCGAAAAATAAAAAGAAAAAAAAAAAAGAAAAAGTGAAAGAAAAGTGAAAATAATAGAAAAGAAAAGAAAGAAAGAAAGAAAGAAAGGAAGGAAGGAAGAAAGAAAGAATAGATACACGGTTTCTCTTAGCTCCAACGTCGCTCGTGTTTTCAACGACGTACGTTTTCTTATCGTTCTCACGTTGTTTGCCTCACCGGCTGCTGCCTCCACAAGATATAAATTTTCCACTTTCACACCATTAATAAACAACCCTACGCGAAGCCCCTTCCTATACAGAAGCCAACAGTCCAAGTTCCGTCGCGAAATATACGTATCTACCTACTCGCACAACCCCTCTTCTTCTTTTTCTTCTTTATCTTCTTCTTCTTCTTCTTCTTAGTCTTCGTCTTCGTCTTCGTCTTCTTCTTCTTCTTCTTCTTCTTCTTCTTCTTCTTCTTCTTAGTCTTCGTCTTCGTCTTCGTCTTCGTCTTCGTCTTCTTCTTCTTCTTCTTCTTCTTCTTCTTCTTCTTCTTCCTCCATCTCCTTCTTTTTCACCTCTTGCTTATATTTTGCTTATTTATATAGAAGGAGGAAGTTTCTCTAAGTGGGCTAAAGATTAATTCCTACGCTCAAAGGCACCCTCCTGTGATTTTCTCCAGGGTCTCGCACGCTCATCGTTTCTTCGCTCAAAGAGAATCTTTTGAGGAAGCAAAACGAGATAGAGGGAAGGGTAACGATCCCCATTATAATCAATATTTCATGAGTTTCCTTGCTCGCAAAAGTACTTTCCTTTTCTTTTTATTTTTTTTTCACTCTCACTCTCTCTCTCTCTCTCTCTCTCTCTCTCTCTCTCTCTCTCTCTCTCTCTCTCTCTTTCTCATTTTGTTGCATAATTCCAGCTATGTCAAAAAAAGAAGACGTAGTATTTCCTTTTTGTTTTTTCTCTCTTTTTTCTCCTTTCTTCGTATATAATTCTACGTAAAAAAAAAAAACAAAAAAAAAGGGTAACATTCATTTAGTCTAATTAATTTAGTTTCGTCTCGTACATCAAGCGTGATTTCTAAGTAGTTAATTAAACTTCTGCACGGAATAATTATGACAGCGCGCATTAAGTCTCGAAACTTGCAATTTAGTTTTAAAGGCGAATGGCGTGCATCTTTGAATTGTCAAGTAAACGACTCATAAGAGATTTTCATGTTTCTTCGAAAACAAGCTTGCACGAAGGCGTTCAACCTTCTTTTCTAATTAAATTATTGGCTTTTAATTTCACTTTATCTTGTAGCGTCGTTAAAAAAGTCCATGCGTCGATTCAATTACGAACATAAAGTATCTAATCCAAACTGTTAAACTTCTTTATCTCGTACCAACGTCGTAACATAACGTTCTGAGTTTTAAGCTGGAAAAGTTGTTAACTACTTATCCAGTCACTTGAATCTCATGCTATTAATAATCCAATCTTCCGAAATTAGGATTAAGTACTTTATTACTGGTGTTCTTTGCTCAACGACTTTACTCTTATCATTAGAAAACAGAAGAGAAATATGCACAATCAATCGATTGGAGCGAATCGATCTGTGTAAAATACGATTAAAGAAAATTTTATTTTGTGTCAACCAAATATTCTCATATATATCATTTTTTATTACTTTATCGAAGCTAGGTAACTCTGATAAGAGATAAAAAAAATATTTCCTAGGATAGACATTGCAACAATTGTAAAAAAAAGTTTCTTTCAAAGAGAACTCTCCATCTCCTTTTCGATTTTCATTTAATCTTATAAAACATGATAACTTCTTGTCAGTCAGTGACCATGAAGAAATTGGCCTCGGTTTGTTTGAATACTTTTTTAAGAAGTTAAGTTAGGTAAGTGGGGAATTAAAATGGATGGGGTACCTTCTTTCCAGTAGCAAGCATATTTAACTTAATAAGCCATAAACTTTTGCCCTGTCGTCTCGTCGAGCTCGAAATGAATATTTTCTTTTTTTTTTTCTCTTTTCTTTCTCTTCTTTCTTTCATCTTCTTCTTCTTTACTTCTTTTTTCTTTTTAGGACAAACGAATCTTCCTCTTGCCATGGATCGTTAACGTGATCACTTGCAGTATGATCGACATTGCGCACGCTTTGTATCTCATCATCGTGACAGTGAGTATCGCAAATAAATTCATTACAACTTCTATCAGGTATATTCAGTTTTTACAAGTCTATTATAATCTGAATTTAATACGTCTATTATATTTGATTTTAATCGATCAAGTTTCAATAATATTATCTATATCTATATCTATAATAATTATCTATAAGATATTGTTTACGAACGAAGTAAATCTCGGTGTACTCTTAGATTTTGATAAAAAAAAAAAAAAGGAAAAGAAAAGAAAAGAAAAAAAATAAGACGAAAAAAACCGGGTCAACCGCGGGAAGAAAAAGAGATCGAACTTCGAAATTACATCTCCGTTCGACCTTTTGTATGTAAGAACTGAAAGGAAAAAAAAAGAACGGAGTCTTGATGACCTCTGATCAAACCCGTCACTCTTTTACTCATACCTTTTTCTCTCTTTCTCTTTCTCTCTTTCCCTTTTTTTTTTGTTTTTACTTTTCGTGCGAACAAACCGTACGCTATCATGCTTTCGTGTGGAAAAGAAATGTCTATCATAAACGTGACATTGCTTTGGGACATAGCAAACTGAAACTATCTAGCTGCTGCGTTATTAGTTTTTCGTTCTTTCGTGCGTACACACAAATATAATAAAGGACGCAACATACTAAACAAATGACACGTACGAAAAAAATTAATAAGAAAAAAATATATATATATATATCGACAAGAATCATTAGGAAAATAATACCAATATTCGTTAAATCGATTTCATAGCTTTTTTTTTGCTTTGTTTATATTTATTTACGAAATAAATTTGTCAATGGTGTTGACGAATAAAACGGATTGAAACGAATCATTGACGAATCAATTCGTAAACACATACATGCATACATGCGGACAATTACATACTTAAAACGAATACGAGTATATATGTATATCTATCTATAGAACAGAGAGACGTTATCGCGTTCACATGGTTTCATGGAAAAATTCACATTTTTTCTTTGATTTCTTTATTTTACGCTCGCTGCGCATTGTGTATCGGCCAATACTTTCAATACATCCTCGCAAACAACATTCTCTAGCCCGAATCCTGCTTGTTAGCGTACGAGAGAAATGGTTTCCAATTTTCTATAGAATCGATAGAAAAATAAAGGCACATAACAAAAGAAGAAACATCGACGTGATTTATACATATATGTGTGTGTGTGTCTATATATATATATATATATATATAAATCCAAAAGTTTAAAAAAAGAGAGAAAGAGAAAGAAAAAAACATTGTTAACGAGTTCCGAAACTTTTCCTCTTTATACTTCTTTTTTTGTTTTTTCTTCCATACCTTTGACAATACAGAGAGCAACACGTTGCCTCGACAAATTTAAAACTTTCAGCTTGAGCTATGCCGTCTTCTCTATTTTTCAGACCAACTTTAATCCAATAACGGCAATGCTCTACACGCTCAACTTTTTTCTTCTATGTTTAAACGTGAGTATTTTAAAAGATCGCATTTAACGTTCGTACTATAAAACAAATACTTTACGATCCAGGAGATAAATCATTGATAATAGCTCAAGCGATATGAGAAATATTATATAGAAAAAAAAAGGAATAGAAAAGAAAAGAGAAAACAAAATTATATATATATATATATATATATATATATATATATATATAGACACATATGTACATATATAGGTGTATTCTGTCCTCTGCGTCATCTCGCAATATCAAGAATATTTGGCCGGTCGTGGTACGGCAGCGGATGACACCGACTACAGGGTCAGTATTCTGAGAGTCTCACGACGGAAAGGGCAACGGGATAAGGGAAGAAAAGTTAAGTGTACAAAAACATTATTTTTTCTCAAGCTATCGGAGTCTATTCATTTCATTTTCAAAGTTTTTCTTTCATTTTCCTTAACTTTTCAATTTTCCAAACCGTTACCGAAATATCCAAAAATTATTAATCGAGCTACTTCGTATTCTTCATCGAATGATTCTAAATCGATTGAAAAAGAAAGTCCTTAAGTCGTCTTATTTTCTTCGTTTATAATGGCTTCACTTTATTAAAGATTTCTAATACGATGAAGAAAAAAATCGATCGATTATTATTTGTGTATTTAAGGACGTAACAGTGTCTCATGGTTTACATTAAAGTGCGAAAATGTTTCTCCTATCGGTGACTTCTTTATATCAGAACGTAAGAGCCAATACGAGCGCGAGAATATAACGAGATCTTCAGTATTGATCGTTTTTTACCTCTTCCAACTCGGTTTGTCATTTCACGAAATCCTGTTAACGGTCTTTCGATTGTTAATTATCTGTTCCAGTTAATTGTAACGATTATTCGCGTTTGATTTTTACGGAGAGAGTAAAAGGAAAAATAAGAAAAAAAGAAAGAATAAAGAAGGAAAAACGAAAAACAAATTTTTCTACGCGCTTATCGTCAACCTTTACATTTCATCTATAAGTAACACTTACTATTATTCAATTTAAAGAAAACTTTCTCGTCTCTTATCTCTCTTAGATACTTTTCAATTATTCTTGATAGATCTCTTTAAATAGAGACACGAGAATGGAGGAGAATAAAAATTTCATTTATATTAAATTGAATTGATGAAATTCTTAATTGTAATGATAAAATTATTGAATAATTTAATTATTTCTATAAACGATTTCAATCAATAAAACTATTCAAATAAATTTATCTGATTGAAAAGAATCGATGATAATAAATTCTTTATATACTATATATACACGTACATATATATATATATATATATATATATATATATATATATATCTAATATTAGATCAATGAAATCATATTACCGAGAATATTGTGAATTGTATAAAGTAAATTTATATCATATCGATATCGTATACGATATCGTAGATTATAATCTTATTTAACACCAACTAAATTTGAGACAAAATATAGAACGAAATATATTTATATATACACATACATAAATGGAGAGAGAGAGAAAGAGAGAGAGAAAGGAAAATACCGTAGCTAATTCTAGATTCATCTAAACAAGCTAAAACCAGTCCATGTGATTATAATCTCAGTTAACTTTATGTATCTCATACGTAAAAGAGAGATACACGTGCGACATATCTCTGAATTTCGCTTATCGTCTCGTCGTTGCATCCTCCAAGGAATAGAAATACGATGTATCAGTTTCTTTCGCTTGGTTTCGTTCTCGGAATACCGATGTTCTCTCTGTATGTTAATAAAGATACGAACCGAAACCTTATTACCTTTTAAAGAAGAAAGATCTATTTTTTCTAAACGATTTCAGGATTTCAAAAGTCAAACGTTCTTTAGATTGATATATCAAAAGAAAAAAAATTGATACGTATAAAAATGTTTTACGTTTTCATGTAACATGTTTATATGATTGATTCGATTAATTAGTTTAATATGAAACTTGGAAAAAATGTATTATTATTATATTTAATCGAACGATATCATTATATAATTTAATACCAATGGATATTAATATTGGAGGAAACGTTCAAGACAGCAGTATTATATCTAAAGGAAACAATATATCATTGATCTAGCATACCGGGACTATACCAAAGAGAAGCATCATGCTTTGAGTAGTTCGAGGTAAAACCGATTATATACCGAGCAAAGCTTATAGTAAATCGATGGGAATCACGCGGTAAACTACCTTCCTCTATCCTTGTGTGTGACGATATTACGAGGCGATAATTATGTAATTCAAGGAAATTTCTATGAAAAAGCTATTGTGTCGTCTTTGTATATTATAATCATTGTTCTTGTTGTTGAATACGTATATACGTGCGTACAAGTAATTCTCTCTTCAAATTAATAGATCAATCAAATTTATTTATTATTGTTATTAGGAAATAAGGATATCTCTAATTATTATCCTATATTTAGATACGATTTAATACTCGATATGTATCTAATTTATTAGACGTTTTGTATTTCTTTTTTCCTTCTTTTTTCTTCTTTATTTTTTTTTATCGCGAACGAAAAGACGTTCGAGCAACGTCCTCTGGACACGGTTTAAAACAGTCATTATGCGACGTCCTTTGAAGGTTCCAGTGGTGAGATACGTGGTACAACCGACGACAACTGCGACATCCTGTTTGAGCTCACGAAGAGCACCGACCAATAACGAGACGAAAGAAACACCAACGCCAACCCAAAGTCCAACCGCGGCACGAAATGTTCTTTCATGTCCTGAAAAGAGTCCTACGGTGGGACGAACACATAAGAAGCACGTTCAATTTCCGGACACGCCAACACCAACATCAAGTTCGACGCCAACGGCAATACCGATGTCCCTGGAAAAATCGGGTGAGTGCGTTCGTTGATCCTTTGATCAACTTGAAAGTAAACAATGTCTGAAAGTAATTTCCAACTTTTAACATCTATGATATAAGGTCTTCCATGAAAAACAGACACGATTCGAACTTGATAAATAATAGTAATAATAATTATAAATAGGTCTTCCTACACTTAATAATATTTTAATGATCCGATCATCCCCATAGAACAACAAGAGACTATCTCTTTATCCTAAAAATATTAAATTAATAGATTCGATATGAGAGATGAAATTATAAGTCAATTTTTGGTAATTTATCTTAATGAATATACTATACATGATATAAATACAATGTATCAATTAAAAAAATTATCGGTCTAAAGCCTTACATGAGATCCTTACTCTCTCGAATTACAAAGTACGTCTATCATTCAAATGTTTGAGAACTAGAAGATGCGTACTAGTTACTCAAGATCAAAGGAACGCGTAGAATTTCAAACGAGACATAGGAAATCGATTTATTCATAGTAACGTAATTTGAGAATTTTTCTATTTTCAGAAATTCCTCTGACGGACTCCAATACAAAATATACCATGGATATAGGAATTTCTTTTGAAACACATTAATAATTAATCATTGATTAATTGTTTCAAACACAAGCTGGTAGTTAAAATTCTCGCTGGGTGAGATTCTCTATTCATCTTTCGCGATCGATCGTTTTTACTAGGACAATCTATTCTACAAAGGACTTCGTTAAATTATCACGTCGCGAATCGTTAATACTCAAAATATTACGCTACTACAAAATAATTGAACTTGCAATGAACCAACGGTACCTGTTGTTTGTACATGTATATATTTTTTAGAGATATAAAAAGAAATGTAACATTTTTCAATAAATCATCTATATATGAAATTTATTGTATTCGGAAATTAAATATTTTCCTATCCAAGAGAAAGAGAGAGAGAGAATGTCGAAAAATGAATTATTTATACACATGTATAATTATATATGTATAACTTATACATGTATAGTAAATTTGATCGTGATTCGAATCGTTATTTATCAATAAGTAAAATCTCCACATATTTTTTGTTTCCGAAAAATTATCATTGACAATAATTTATTTACTTGGCCTCCGGTTTTAGCCGTTAATATACAATGTTTAACAAAACTTGTATATACAATTCTCCAAGAGTCTCATCAAGAATACTGAAATACGAAAACAATATTATCAATTTTGATAGTATATAAATTTATCACAGATTTGTAATGTGATCGGAGCGTTTTAATGTTAGACTATTGTATTAAAGATACAACTATATTTACAATAACATTTCAATTTATCTTCTTTTCGTCATGCATTATATACGCAACTATAATTTACTTGCATTCGAAAAAGACATGCATAATATAATTCTACAACTCTTACTAAAGGAAGAATATGTATATGTATATATTATATCATATATACCTATCATTGATTACGATTTAACGTGATATCTCAACAAAAAAAAAATAAATAAATAAATAACAAACTAATATAAATAATACAATTTTCTACTCTATGTTACTGATTGATTTACAATGTAATATCCAATGTCTACATGTACGTAATTTTACGGTAATAAACTAGATAATTTTTTGAAAGATGAAGAGATTTTATTTTTACAAGATGTTAAATATGATGTTATGCACGAATATATACGTATATGTTCATATATGTATATATATATATATATATATATATATATATATATATATATATATATATGACAATGACAGATGTATGATATTCGCTCGGATACTGTTTGATATACTAACTGAAATACTGATTTTGGCATACATACATACAAACACAGCCGATGAAAAGGTATCATTTAAATATCATACATAGTACTTTTTTTGTTGTTTACATGTGAGTAAAGCGTATTTGTTATTAAATATTAATTACTTTTTTAATCACTTATACGCGCGAGTGTTAGATTATGATTAATCTATTTCACATTTTGGAATTTTTTTTGCGATATACATATTCTATAAGAATTGATCAATATTTTATGTGTTATATCCTCTAATTTTTGAACAATTATCAGATATGACACTGTAAGAAAATCTTTTCTTTTTTTTCAAAATCTGAAGTATTTTATTTAAAGACACAACACGTGTCTTTTTGATAACAATTTCATTTTTAAAGTGTGGACTCGCGTTACTTTCTCTTCCAACCTTCCAGAAGCATCTTATTTTTCAACAATAACAATGTTAAATTACTTGATGCTTAATGAACAAGAGCGATTAGCCCATGGAACATATTACACACCTTACACCAGATTTATGATTATACATAAGTTTATGTACACAATATATTTAGTATATCTCGTTTTAATAGACTTAAAAAAAGTTTACCATTAGAAACCTTCTTAAGATAGATAAAAATTTGAAATTTGTGATAGTTTTTTCATAAAATTCTATTATAATACAATAAATATAATACCTGTGTTTATGCAATGATATTACTGAATACGTTACAACTTTCGATATAATCATAAATGATACGAATTAAATGAATAATGAATATTAATTCGCCGTTAATGCTAAATGAAATTTCAATCAATTTGACGACTATAAAATTATTTAACAAAGAAATGAATTTGTTTGTATATTAACTGCACCACGACAACTACTAGATGGAGGATTTTCATCATCAGAATTATCACTTCGGCGAAGAAACGTAGGTTGGTATCGACTTTGTTGTGATTTTTCAGATTGATGTCTTGATTCTTCTATATATGCCGCTTTATCCTTTGCAACGATGTCTTGTATATGTTTACTCAATGTAGACAATTCAAGCTTATCTTCATAAATCCCATTGGACGATCCTAATTTTTCATAAAAGAGTATATAAGGCGTATCTGGTGGTTTCAAATCTTTGAAATCTTCTAGAGAAGTATAAGAAACATAACTGTCATTAAATTTGTACCAATTCTGTTTAGAATCACAAGCATACGTGAAGTAATGTCCATAATCCATACTATAGCCCGAATGTACAACAGCGGCGTAAAGTTGATAAGTCTCATTTATTGGATTCGGTTGAGTTGATACCGGCAATTGTATGATGTCATTATATATAACTTTATGTCGTAATTTCGTTCTTAGTCGGCTTTCAAAATCATAATGAAAATGTTTCAGCGTTAAAATTAAATGTGCAGGCGCTTGTAAAATCTTAATAATTCTTTGTGCATCACATAATCTCATACATTTGTCGCATCTATATTTATTTTCACCGGTTAATTTTTCTGGTGTAAGATAATAATTAATGAGATCCTGAACGGAGACCTTTTGATTTTCGTGTATTTCTTCGGGGAAGCACAATTGAAGATCACGAAATTTATCTGTATTATGTGAACTAGTATCACATTGCGCGCACTGATAGGTAATTTTTGATTCTCCACCTAACACCCTATGTACAAGAGAGGCTTGTATATTTATTTCTTCTCCTCCAACAGATTGTATTCCACTATCTGTGGAATCAGAATGAGAATCGCTAAGATGTTGCGTCTGTGATAGCTCTTCACCTAGTAAATGAAAATAACATTTTCATTAGAAAGACAATACTAAAAAATATTTGAAAATTTTTAAATAAAAACTAAATCTTTACAAACTTATTGACAATGTCAAAGAAAATACCTTGAGTAAAATCGGCTAATGATTGAGTTTTCCTTTGTAAAATTGTACTCCCTGTTAAATTTTCTTCAGTAGTCCAACGCTTAATAATTCCTGCTTCTTCCATTGGTGGACTTTCATTGTCTTGTCTTTCCACTTTATATTGGCAACCACTTAAATCATTTCCACCACATTTCTCTTGTTCATGCAGCATATCTAACAAGTGACTGTTTGAAGAAAAGAATCTATTAGTGAACAGTGAAAAAACGATTATAACATTTAAATTTAAACTATAAGTATTGTTCGAGTGTTACAAGTGTAGTATAGTTATAAGAATATCATAAGTATATTAACCAAAGAAATTCTGAACTATCCTGTTGTTGACCAGGTAAGAAAGAAGCAGGCCGACAAGCATTCCAAATTTCAGTTGGCGCTAAAGATATTCTATTGGAGTACAATAGCAAAGCAAATAAATTTTGTAGTTTCTTCAATATAACTTGTTCACCACTATCATTTGAAGGTTTATAATTTAATACTTCATGACAAAATTCTCTTGTCATAACTAAGGCTTGTAATACACTGTTCATATAACATATATTCCCAAGATTAGAAAGACCCACTTTTCCAATTATAGATTTAGGAGGTTCTACAAAAGAATCTAATTCTTTTTCATTTGTCCAGGTAGGCCCAATCAGTATTTCTCTGACAACATTTCTTTGAGGCATTACTTGTAAATTAATTTGTGGAAATATATATGTTTTTGGATTTATATGTCTTGTTGTAAGAGCTGTCCTTATATTAATCATTTCTTGTATACATTCTCTACTAGATTCTGAATTCTCTTTCACTAATTGAAATAATATCATATCCATGGTACTAATGATAATATGTAATAAACGTAATGAGCCTTGTCTTTTTAAAATATGAAATATAATCTCTGAAGCATTACGACGAAGTACTGGCTCTAATAAAGCTGGGAACATTGTACTCAATGTAGCTTCTGTAACCTCAATAAGTATTGCATCTTTCTGTTTTCTTTCTAAACCAAGTATAAATTCCATTATCCAACGGCCAAGTCTGTCTCCTTTCCATTCTGGAAACCAAGTGCATAAGACCTTTAAAGCTTGAACCAGTTTATCATCACACAGCGATTCTGAAAGGATCCAATTAACTGCACGAGGTATAAAAGAAGGTTCTGTCAATTGCAGCACTGTCGCTAATGCAAGAGCTGGTTCCTGTATCCGTTCCTTATCCGATATAATTTTGTACAATGTTTTCAAACATACAAAAGTAGGATCCTCACTGTGTACATTCTTTGTATTGGAACATATCTTTTTTAAAAAACTCTGAATCTTAATAACATTATCATTAAACTCATCGTCTTTCAATGGCTGATAAGGCGTTGAAAGACTAGCCAGACTTATGACTATCGTTTCGCAAAGTTCTATGTAATTGCCAGACTCACAAAAATAAGTATCATAAATAATCAATGGATGAAGAATTGTCGTCAAATTGTACACGTCCTTGATGTGTGTATTCTTCAAGAATATAATTAAATCACTGACGAATGTACTGCCATCCGAAGCATTCCTTATTACGTGTTTACAAAACCAAGAAATGATGCGAGGGATTTCGTTAACATTCGTGATTCGTTCTTTTAAAATACGCCTCAAAATATCAAGACAGGTATTTAATTGACTATATACCTGATTACCGTCGAGCTTCTGTAACTTTTCCCATCCCTCAGCAATCTCCGACTCTTTCCCCGTTACTATTAAATTCAAGCTACGCTCGATATCACGCTTTATTTGTCCCGTACCCATTGTTAATTAGGCGCACTTTGAATTTCACTTTAAACTCTTTATCCTTACTCGGATTAACTACAACTATTTTTAACCTCAATCGACAATGACTTTCATGAAAATCAAAATGATTTCATGGTCACAGCTGGTCACAGCCAACGCGAACAGATTGGCACGATGGTATTCACCGCTTTAGGGCCACAACACAACTTTCTAAGATCCATAAAAAGATCAAAATATTCACGATAATAGGTTCCAATTACAAGCGAGTCATTAAAAACGGCAGCAAATTAACCAATGAGATTGTATGATATTATTTCATGTTAAACGCGACATCTTCCGGATTGGTCGATATGTTTACAGTATTTCGAAATCAAATTGTTTTTTAAATTATAAGATAAATTAATTACTGATATTAAAAAAAAAAAAATAAACTACTTAAATTTTAATAATTGTCATTATTTTATGAACTAGGAAAATTCATCTGCGATGTCAACATAAAGTACAATACATCAAAAATTCTCTAGTACATCGACGGCGCGAAATTTGAAAAAATAACTAGAAATCCACTTCCTTTAATGATCATATGATTAATGGAATTTGAAAATTTATGAATTATATCGTAAAGAATTAATAAGTAACATACTTTAAAGATAATTTTGTTTTTACTACAATTACAAAATAATAAAATGAAAATATAATTTATGTTTAATATGAAGATACATATATAATATATATAATACAATTTAAAAGTCAATTATAAAATATATGATATCATCATATTTTATCCATTTTGTGTTAGTCCTTCTTACAATGACTCACTATATCATCAGTTATACATTATAAAATTGTTTAACACTAACATTTAAACTAATTTAACTAACATTAAAAATTTTCTTATATACATTGTAACTGTAAAAAGACATTTTACTAATCCAAACAATTTCTCTAATAAAGATATAAAAATAAATACAATTATTATAAGCAAGATACATCATTGATTATTTCAGCCATCATATTTCTATCTTTTAATGCTGCACCAATTTCTTCTTGATCCCATTGTAAACTTAATTTTGATAAACGAGCCTCCTTTTTCTTTATTATTTTTAATACTCCTCTAGTTTCTATTAACGTACATAAACATACAAATTCAGAAATATCTATAGCATGAATATTTCGCTTCTTGCATACTTTTTTATAAATTTCGTGTAACTAAAACATAAAGAATATAAAAATTATTTTATATAGTTTGCAAATAAAGTAATGTTACAAAATAGTTACCTTTCCTATTGTAACATCTTTATTTCGTCCCTTATTTAAAATAAGCATAAAGGAACATAATAATAATTTTTGTTGTAAGGGAAGTGTGCTTTCTTCTTTATCAATGTTTTGAGTACCTCCATAAACTCCATTTAATACTGTTACTACATCTTTTATATCAACTGACTTCTCATTCATGGCTTGATCTTTCCTTGGACTACCTGTATTATTTACAGGCTGTAAAATTTGTGCTGTCCAATGTGATTCTGCACGCTCAATAACTCTTCTACTTATATCTAATGCTCTTCTTATATCTCCTGAAATGGCAGCAACTTTTCCAGCTAACAATTGTAATGTTGGTCCAGTCAACACATCAGACACATTTGCTTCACTGAGTCTTGTAGATACAATATTACATATTTGCTGTTTCGTATATGGAGGAAAATTCATCAGCTGTGGCTTTAACTCACACTTCATTTGTAAACGTGGTAAAATTCTATCTGTCAAATCCAGAGCATTAGCAATGCCAATTAAGATAAGTTTTGTATCGCGTTTTGATGGCCATTCAAATATGGAATATAAAATAGATTGATTTTTGCTTTCCAATTGATCTATTTCATCAAGAATTAAAAGTAACATTTTGTGGTTGGACATCAAATATTTCTCAATTATCGCTTTGCTACTTTTACTAGATTTTGGTGCAGGCATACCTAACTCTTGTATAATTTTTGAATAAATAGTAGCAGCTGATTTCATTGTAGTACAGTTTATATAAATGACTTTAAATTTTGAATTAAATTCTGGTTGTTGGATTATTTTAGAAAGGCAAGCAGTTTTTCCAGTACCTGGAGGTCCAGAAACATAAAGTGATGCAGAAGATTCATTTTCTAAATGTTCTCGAATAAATTCTTGTAATTTAATTAACTCTGTTTCTCTTCCAGGCAAATTTTCAGAAACAGAACTATGTAAAGCTTTACGAGCATTACGATATTTATCTGACCCAAATAATTTTTTTGGAATAAGTTTTTCTTTTTTTTCATCTAATGATAAATCAAGTTTGTCTAAGAGAGTTGATGGAGTTAAAGAATAAGATCTTTCCTGTTTTCTTTGCTTTGGTGGTGAAGCACTATGATCATCTATCAAAATAATAAATATACATATAAAACACACAAATTATAAAAAACATTTAAATGCAAACAATATCAATTTACACATACCTTGAGAATCATCAGATTTTCGTACACGTCTTGGTGTTTTAACACTATCATTACTTCTATTTTCTTTAGTATTCACCTTATTTGTCTTAACATTCTCTGAGTCTGAATCAGATTCAGATTCACTGCTACTTAAAGTAACTATCTTCTTTACTGTTGGTATATATTTTGTAGGAGTACTTCTCACAGTCGCGTTAGAAAAATCTTCTTTCGTGTCATTTTGTTTGGTACCATAAAAAGAACACTTTTTTCGTATTGGAAAGGATATAGTTGTTTGTTTACTAGTCATTTTTAGCGAGTCAACAATTTTTGTTATATTTTCGTACCTCGTCAAAAGTGATATATTTAAAAGAAATATGTAAGAAAACAATTGCAATTGAATAATCGAAAAATTTTTAACATTAAAACGGACGTCTCTTAGCTCAACCTCAAACGAAACAAACAAGCATCTTCAAACTTTCAAAAATGTCAATTTGAGCAATAAATCATTATATATATATATATATATATAATGAATCTATTCAAAATAAGTTATAATATTTATGACTCTTACTTTATTACTCAAAATAAATTTTTTCAGATTCTACTCAACAGTTTCTAACACGATGTGAAGAACAACAAGTGATGTCTTGGTATAAGTATTCGCGGGAAAACTCTTTAAACGCGGGAAAATGTTGGAACGTGAAATAGAAATGAACCGAAACAAGGAACGACGAAATTGATTCAAAACAAATATTAAAAAATATTTATCAATATATTATTTTTATATAATATAATTTTTTTTTATTCTAAATCATTATTAATTAATATTTAGTAATATTTTGAATTGTTAAAAAAGATTAGAATAACAAAATTGAGAAATTTATATAAATTACAATTAGCGATCATAGCGCCCTCATTTAAGCCCTCTATAGGAATAATAGTTAAACTACAGCGGACGATTTCCGGTAATATATAAATAATTATTTCTCTTCCATATTGATTTTGAGAGTCAACGAAGCAAGTTGAATAAAAATCCTTAGCAATCGAGACTTAAACAATTTTCTAAATCCCTCTAATTCGTGAATATGAGAGCGAAGGTAAGCATTTAATTTCTAATATTATTATTTAATTTATAAAAATAAAAGATAAATTTTGAAAAGTATTTTACAAGATCAGTGAAATAGACAACGATTTGATGATGTTACTTTTTGCCATGTGAGATCATTAGAATTGCTTATTCATTTTATAATAGAATGTGTTCTACCGTTACTTAATTTACATTTTTTGCTACATAAAAAAATAAATTTTTTTTCCATCATGATTATATGTCAACGTGTTTTAATGATAAAAAAAAAGTTATCGAATAGGTTAAGTGAGTAATATATTTTGTTTATAGTGGCGTAAGAAGCGTATGCGTAGGCTAAAGCGCAAAAGGAGGAAGATGCGTGCGAGGTCCAAGTAATCTGTGTCCATTTAATCTGTAAGCACGTGTGTATATGTAATTAACATTTTTTTTTTAACAGTTTTTATATCATCGTAAACATATTCGTCATTGTTATCTTTAAATCTTAAAGAGATATACAAAGTAATGAATAATGATCTAAACTTGAAGCTTAACTTAATAAACTATAAATTAAAATAAATTCTTTGTAATATGTATAACAGGGCATTTATTTTATTACAGCTGTAGGAATGACACAGTGATACGATGACAAGTCATGGTTTCTAGTCGAATCTACTGGATGTCTTACAAGTCCATTCCATCATCGTGTTTTTCACGCAGAGATCGAATTTTATAAGTCTATATTTTTGTTCATCTTAAATAAAATGGATACTCGATATGTAAAAATTTATAATTTCTTTTATTATATCCCGATCCAATTTCATATATTATATGCAAATATTATCAACTTAAATTAGTCAAAAGTAATACAAATTTAGAATAAAAGCACGTTTAGAATTTTCTATACAAGTAAAATTTAATAGATTCTATAATCTAAAACAATTTAATCTAGAATAAATTATCTGAAGATCACGTTCGTACATTAACGCCATCTGAGATATTTCATTGAAATGTCGTTTAGAATGGTCTTAACTGTCTTGTAACAATGTTTTGAGGTTAAGAATATAATAAAGAAATCATGAACAAATGTATCTTATCGAATTTATTACGTGCACGAAAAATATGTAAAACGTTTGTTCCGCACAAAAATAGATGTATCACTTACTCTTTATTAAAACAAACAAGATATTTCTCGGATATTAGTCCAAATAAATTATCAAACGAAGAACCAACGAATGAAAATGAAAATGAGCTTGTGTCAGAGATTACCTCGAAACATAAAATATTTCACGACAAAGATTCAAAAGTTATATTAGATGTAGAAGAAGAAGAAAAAAGGATACTTCTAGACGATTTACGTATAGAGAAGGAGCAGGAGTATGATCCCTACAGTGGATTGAATTTAAAGCGTAAGTCTGTATATAAATAGTATATGTAAACTTAAAAATATTAAATATATTTTTTAACATTTGATCAATATTAAAATATATTAGGTGGCACATATGGAGTGTACGACATAGAAGATCTTATTATGGTTCTTCGAAAGGATAATGCAAAAAATATCTTTGTTGTTTCTGTGCCTAAAGAGTATATCTATGTAGATTATATGGTAATTGTCACAGGTAAATCGCAAAAGCATATGAGTGCTCTTGCTGCATATGTACGTAAAGTTTATAAACTAAAAATGCATAAAAAGGATATTATCCCTAAGATTGAAGGAGCCAAATCTAAAGATTGGATAGCTTTGGACTTAGGTATGTATTAAAATATTATAGATAATTAACTTTCTATTTGAGCAGTAAACATTTAACATATCTTCTTATAGGAAACATTGCTTTACACATATTCTCAGCTGCTGCTAGAAAACAATATGATTTAGAAACATTATGGGCAGTTGGTTCACAATATGACAATCAAATAAACAAACCAATGGAGGCAGATATTATGGAACAATATAACTCTTTCTTAGATGTATTTCAACCAGAAAATCCATAAAAATATAGATATTTTATATATGCTTTAGAATTTTCTTTTTCAATGTATACATGACTTATATTTTATCAATTGAAATAAATTCTATGAATTACACGCAAAATGTGTTTTTATAAATTTATATTATAATATTCGTGTTTGTATTTCTTTCTCTCTCTCCTTCCAATTAATATAATTTCTTCATCTCCCTTATATTTCTTTCACCCAATCAAATCCGCGTGCGCGCGTACCGTCACGTATGATATAGCACGTCTTCCTTATTTATTTCCCTCTCTCTCTCTCTCTCTCTCTCTCTCTCTCTCTCTCTCTCTCTCTCTCTCTCTCTCTCTCTCTCTCTCCTATCACCCTTCTCCATATTTTTTCATCTATCAGTACGTTCTTTCTCTCTCACACACACGTACAATATAACTATTAAAAGCAATTCGTTGTCTTAGCAACGCCGATATCCGAGAATCCCTTTATCGCTACTCGATGGAAGCAACATTTATTGAGCTATGTATTCAGTTCGGCGTGCGATGACTAATCAAGCACGTTGCACATAGAAATACATATATCTTTGAGTTGTTCTTGACCAATTACATACATACGTAGATCGTATGTGTCAAGGTTCCTTACATTCTGTATCACGATCGACACAATTGTATTTCATATTCTTAAATATGTGTGTATTATGAGACCTACGTTACACAAAATTGATCATTAACACTGAAAATACTTTTAAAGTTCGTACGTTTGTTTTAATACGTATGCGAATACCTGGACAACAATTCTTAATAGAGTCAACTTACGATTTTTCTTTCGCTTCATTTCGTTGAAATGATTTCACGAAGGTGCAACGATTCTTCGATAACGTACCGCTTTGTTGACTCGTAACCAGGAAAGTTTTTTGCTCATAAGATTCATTAGGTAAATCATTAATAGATCTTTAATTGATTTTACTCCATAAGATAGAAGAAGTACGATTTTTTTCTCTTGTTAATTCTGTTGAAAATTCGTATTACTTCTTTTTTTTTTTTTTTTTTTTTTTTATATGCACTCTTATTACAAAGAATTATTTTTTACTTTTTATAAATTAAATAAAAAATCATTACAGAGAAATTATTCGTATTAATAGATTTTATAGACAATGGAAATATTATTTGTAATTTTGATGGGAAAACACATTTTTTTTTTTTTTTTGTTATACATCAGTATATATCAAGTTGCACGCGATATAATTATCGCGGGAAAAGATATTTGAATTTTGTCAATCGTATAATTATTTCGCATGATCGCACTTCATGTGTTAGGAAATATTTATTATTGTAGTATCACATTTCATGTGTTAAGAAATATTTTTTATATAATAATAATATTATGTATTATTAGATTTAAAATATCTGTTGAATTAGTTATCATTTGAATTAGTTTCTATTAAAATTCTGGATAATGTCTCGACAAAGAATTTTTATCATTATGGTGCCTGTAAAATATAAACAAAAGATAAACCGCGGATCTTTAATTCATAGGGTTAGAATTTGCAGGTAATAATTGAATGTAGGTCATTCTTTATACGAGCGGAAATCCTTTCAATACTTAAGCTTACATATATTGTATTATTTATGATTGCTGAATTATGTTTCTTTTGCATTACATAGAATTATTTTATTCTAATAGCAATTTCTTTTTTCAGATTTTTATATTACAATATAAATAGTTGAAAAAAGAATAAATAAAAACATATGGGCATGAGTCAAGGCAATAATCAAGTTCAAAATTATAAAAATGTCAAAGTCAATTCCAGTTTGTCCGAAAAAGTCATCTAAATGTTTAGAAATACCTTTAAAATCTATAGAACAAATTTATTTGGTTTTCTTGATACCAACAATAATAAATTGTATTATTTATATCATTCACTTTTCTGCTGATCTAGTTGTTGCTATACAACATTTTAGAGAAAATAATCCAATATGGGGATCTTGTACTCTTTCTCTTATGTATGCTCCTGCTATAGTATATTTTATACTAACTATTTCAAGACCAGATTGGTGGATGACAGATGATGATAAATTAACAAAAGGAATTTCCATTTGGTTCTTTCTTCAGATATGTCAGCTTATTGGATTTCCATTTTTTGCACTTTACAGGTACCATTAATTAAATTTTGAATAAACAATTAAAAAAATATTTATACTTGTATATAGGATTATTTTTAATCTTCGTATAACAATATATTTTATATAGATATGCTGGACTTATTGTTATGGCAGTGGATGCTATCATCTTGACAGGAGAAAAAAGATCTAAAACACTAAACACCTCTGCTGCACCTGCATCCATTGAATTATACTTTTTTTTACAAGCCTGGTTTCAAGCTGCACCTCAAGCTATATTCCAGACACATTTACTTTTTAGAGAATATACAGTTCAGCGCAGTTTTCAATCAAGTATGACAAATCTCTTTTATTTAATAATATAAAATAAATAGCAGACGATAATCGTACATTTTATTTCTTTTTACAGTAGTTGTACATGTGCTATGTATTCTTATGTCTATTGTGATAGTTGCAATTGAAACAACTGCTTTCCAAAGATTTGAAAGTCAACGAGTCAATGGTAGAAAGCTTCCATGGGCAATGTGGTTAAAAAAATATTGCGTTGAGGTAATTTTTGATTAATTGTTATAATATACATATTTTTGATTGATCATTTATTCTACAATTTTATATATAGGAACTTCAATATCTTGAAGAAAAAACTCCATTACAATTACCTAACATAACAGAAGATAATGCAGCTGTTGTTAACTCGAAGGAAGAATTAAATCAAGAAGATGAAAATAAAAAACAATCTACTGAAGAGAAATCAGAAACGGAAATAACAATTACTTTGGATCGACAAATATCCGTAACTCCGCCGCTACCACCGAAAAACGTTCATGTAACTCCTCCTCCTACACCTCTTAGAGGAATTACTACAGTTGTACCATTACCTGTACCAGATATACCAGCACCTCCTCGTCCAGATTCTATTGTAAAAACTACAGAGCATCAGGATATAGAAAATGCAAAAACGATTTCTATTATAGAACAAAATCAGAAATTAACTAATAGTAATCAAAGTTTAAAAGTTCCAAAAAGGAAACATTCTACTAAAGGATTAGAAGAAGATGATCCAGTTGGCAAATTTCTCTCTTTTCTTTGGTGGTTTTTTTTTATCTTAGCACGGATCCTTGCTATAAGCATATGTTATGAGTTTTATCCATATTATTTATTAGGCATGCTTGGCATCCATTATAGTATCATGTTGATATATCTTTTTTATTATGCTTCATATTATGATGTCATCACATTTTTCATTAATCTCTGGCTTGGCTTAATTTATATTGTCAGTATGATTGAATACAAAATTAAATTTAAATATGCAGATAAATGGTTATTACCATATTATATTTTCATTATAATTCAAAATACTGTCTTTACACTAACATGGTATTTTCATGCAGAATGGGACGGATTTTGGTATAATTATGCATTATGTACAATTTTTATCAGTATGGCACTTTGTATTTCATCAACTATAGTCTATCATGTTCTATTTAAACCAAAGAAACGAAGAGTATATAGTAGTTGACAATCGATAAAAACAGGATTATTCTGGTTAGTAGTTTTGATAAAAAATCGAAATATTAAATAAACATTTAAGTTTCTATGCTTAGAAATATTGCAATAGAGCAATTGTGAAAAGATCTCACAATCAGTATGACTGAATAAATATATTTGTTTAAGTTCTAAATCATAGAAAATAGAAAAAGATAGATTATAATCGATAATGACTGTTCTATAATTATAATTCTTAGAAAAATATTTCAGGGGTATAAGATTGAATGTTTCAAACAAATATAATAATTATGTGTATGTGTAGTATTTGTTAATGTATTTGTTGTTAATTATTATTATTATTATTATTATTATTATTATTATTTACAATTATAGTCATTATATATATATATATATAATATTTATATAAAAACGATTCGTCTAAAAAAAGACTTATAAATAGTTACTATATCTGGCAGCAATTTTTTTGCTTAATGATAAGCATACAATATATGATAATATTTACAATATTATATATTATATACACTGACAGCTATAGATATATTTATATTCCTTTTTTATAATTATTAAAATTTCTACTTCTTCCAATGTATATTGTGTATACTTGGTTCTTTAAAAGTTTTTGGATATTTGGACTTTAAAACTTTTAAAGCTCCTATTCAAATTTATTAAAAATATATTCTTTTTATATTTATTAAAGTATATTTATAATTCAGTTCACTTATAGAAAATATATATTATAAAATAATTCTCTTATACGTGTATGTTAGAATCTCTGTGAAGATTACCAAGTTGAGCTTCAAACAAAATATCACTTAATAACTTTTCAGCTATTATTCTTTGGTCTAAACGCATATTTCTAAGTTTTGCTGCTACATTTCGACCAATTGCATCAAATTCATCTTCCATAACAATGGAATTATTATGTGGTATTTTCAAAAAATCGTTAGATTCAGGTTCTTCTGATTTTCGTCTTCGAATGACTGGAGTTTGATCAGTCCATTCTGTTGATTGTTCATACAATTCTTCATTACCAGGTTGACATTCCTCCTAAAAATACATAAATATTTGCAATATCAGTAATATAGATCAACTTTCCTTAATTCTAAAAATGCACATGACAAATTGCAAACATAGTAAAATTAATTTACTGGTTTATAGTATTTTCTGTATCTTCTTTTTGTTCTTATGATTTCTGCATATTTATCAGAGGATAAATCAATATATACCATTGCAGGTTTCCTTTGGTTAGATTTACATTTGATTTTTTCTATCATGAGTGGATGGAGTCTCTAAAAAAAAAAAAAAAAAAAAAAAGAAGAAGAAGAGAAAAAACAGATAGTTTAGAATGTTGCAATAAATTATAAATATAAATATAAATGTATACATGTGTCTATAATATATTAAAATATTATCACTTACTTTTATATGACTTAAAAAGTTTCCAGTAGATTTCAAATTTCCATTAAGCAATTTTTGACACTGTAAACATCTAACTGTAACATTAGTGTCTTCTACTCTAATTACTGTAAAGAATTCACCATCTAAAATAGCAGGTAAGCGAATTGGAGTAAGTGTCATATTTTGCTGAATATTTGATTGAATTTGAGTGATTTGATTTTGATCCTGTTGCAATTGTTGTTGCTGCTGTTGTTGTTGTTGTTGGTGCAATGTTGATGATTCATGATTATCTTGATTTTTTACTTGTACAGTTTGCATAGGGGTTTGTGCACCTACTGATTGATTGATTTCTTGCTGATTTGTAGCTTCTATCATACACGTATCAAAAGTTTCTATTTTATTGACATATTTCTGCGGTGGGAAACTTTCCATGTTTTATATCTCTTTTTGTTTACAATAATTAATTGTCAATTAAATAATAGAAATATTATTTTATTAATTCACTGTAAATATATATATATATATATTAAAAATGTTTTAAAATAAATATTCAGAAATTTGTGAATATATATATAGATTATTACTTACTGACAGAGATAACACAAAATAGTATTATTTATCTTGATTTCTTATTGAATTTTAAATAAGTTATTAGATAAGAACGTCGTACAGGAAAGATCTCAAGTAAGATAATAGATAAGAACGTGTACGATATAGTATATATAAGTGTAAAACTGACATACCAACTTTGAAAATCAAAATTCAAACTATATCTCAAATATTTTATAACAATTTATTGCTTTACACAGCTTTGGAATTTATTATTATAATAAGGAATAAAAAACATACACAATACAGTTTGCATTTGTTGTCAAATTTTTAAAACGAAAATGAGAGAATAAAATTAGCAAACGATAATTGCATAATTTTTAATTTGTAACTGAATTATAAATAATACTTTTCTATTAAACAAATAGATTTATATTGAATTTTGGGCATAATTATAAAAGATAATAATTACGGTTAGTTACAATAATAATATATTAAAATTCCAAATGGCGCTGATAACGTTTCGTCTCTATAAAGCAAACTTGGATCTGTACTACTATATTTTATATATCCATAGGTAAATAGTTGTATATATAGTACGATAATATATATACATGTGTGATCATCTAAACTTGGCATAGAGCTAGCTAAAGTATGATTAATTGTTAAAAAATATTCTATTAATATTACAGAGAATTTACAAAAAAGATTTAATACAAAATATCTTGTGTTCATAATAAAATACTGTTGATTGTTATAAACGAGTAAGGTTTTTTTTTTATTTTCATGAGATTTCATGAAACAAATATTTTGCTGAATGTATGAAAAAAGATATGTTCAAATTCTTGTTATTGTAAGCTTATGTTTTATCGAACATTTTCAATAAGATAATATAATCACTTTATTTAACTGAGATAATGGCAACATCTTTGTCAGGTAAAAACAATTTTATTTATATTATAAGCATGTTGTGTTGTGATAAAATCAATGAACAAAGTATTTTAACATATTTTAAATGATTTTATCTTTTTTAATATTTTATAGCATATTGGGTAAAGTTCTTCAAAGGAGCTGGCTTTCCACAAGATGTTGCAACTAAACATGCGGTTGTATTTTCTAACAATCGTATTAAACCAGACATGTTGCCAGATTTGGATAAGCCTAGTCTTAAAGAAATGGGAATTACCTTAATGGGAGATATGATTGCTATACTAAGATATGCTAAAAAGGTTGTAGAAGAAACTACATGTGAAAAATTTCTTGTAGACACTGAAGATCCAGATACTCCACCTAAACTTGTTAATAAACCAATAATTAAAAAAGCTGTAACAAAAGTAACTGCTAAACCTCCTGGTATAATTAAAACAAAGCCTTCTGCTGTAACTACTTCAAAAATAATGAAAAATACATCTACCATGGTTCCAAAGATAACTGTGAAAAAATCTAGTATGGGTTTATCTGAAAGTAAAAAGAATACAAGTTCTTTGAAAAGGACACTAGAATCTGAGGAAGAATATGATGGTGGTCATGATGGTGACTGGAAAATTGTTGCTAAAAAAAAACCAAAGCCACAAACTAATGATGAAGATAATGAAAAAGTAGGATATAAAGTGATACTACCAAAAAGAACAACTTTGAGAACTCCATCAACTAAAAAAATAGTTGAGCCAAAGCGTACAGTATTTGACAGATTAGGAGATAGTTCAGTAACTAGTACAACCAATTTGCCTGATACCTCTCCCACTTTTAATGTTACTGGATTGGGTAAAGATATATATAAAAGAACAATAAGTGTTTTCAATCGTCTTGGTGATAAAGATGCAAAAAAAAATGACACACCGCAATTAGGAATATTAAAGAATGGTACTACTAAGATGACCTCACAGGGTATTCTAAAAAATAGTAGTTCTAATATAGGAACATCTGGCATAGCTAAAAAGAAGATTCTTACTGCAGGCACAATGCGTGCTGATCAAGAAGTTAATATGAAAACTGCTTCAAATAGTGTTAAGCAATTAGTACGTACAACTAAAAAAATTACTTTCAATGAAAATGCATCAAACATGACCAAAAAAAGAAATACTGAAGTTACATCTGGCAAACTAGGTATAATTATTATCTAAAAGAATTATATATTATTTATAATAGAAAGAATAATTTATAATTCATAAAATTTTAATTAATCTATTTTTTTTATAGCTTCAGAACGACTTACCACAATACCAGCAAAAGCAAGACTAGGTGTATTTAGATCAAGTAGCGCGAAACAGGTTACTTTCAATAGAGTTGCAACTGTTACACATGTTAAAAAAGCAGATGTTTTTAGTCGTCTTGGAATTTAAAGAGAAATTAAACTCATCATTGAAACATTATTTCTAATTACATATACTTTGTACAAAGTGATATTATTTTTTGTTCTGTAAAGAGTATACTGTATACATATGTTTTAATATAAAAATCTATAAAACTTCTTAAAAACAAACTAGGTAATATTCTTCACAATTTACATAAAAAAAATTAACATTTTTAATAATATAATATAGTGAAATGATAACTTAAAATCACGCAAACGAAATAAGATTTAAGTTAAACTAAAAATCGCATTATAATATACATGTTAAAAAAAAAGCAAAATTGGTTCAAAAATATATATTTGTTTCTTTTTGTATCTATCACTTTTTTAAATTACATAATCTGAAGTTTTATTGATTTAATAATCTAAGACTTTCATTTTTTGTGATATTATTTATTATATTATTTTTTGTGATATAATTATATCTTAGCTTTCTTCCACATTTATTTTATGATTTAATAAACAAAATAATCTTTGCATTATGTTATCAACAAATTAAAATTAATACAATTTTAATATATTTTTTTCCCTTAACATAAATAAGTTTGCTCTTATTGTATGTTGCTCTTATTACTAGAATAGAAACTTCATGCAATAATATAAAATATAATTTGTTTTTGGATAACTAATATGTATTTATATTATATTATACAAAAATTACAAAAATTGTACATGAATATAACAAATCATATATTGTGTTGATACTTGTAATACATTTATACAATATTACAATATGATCATGTATATATTTTATCCCCTGAGACTTTCTAGATTTTAAAAAATATCTTCTGAAAGTAATAATAAGTTCTACAAGTTATATCTTCTTGACACATACTTTTACATAATAAAATTTTATAATTCAATATTACAATTTTCAAATTGGTATAATGGAGTTATATTAGAAAAACAGGTACATTCCATTAATATATTGTGACTTTATTTATAGATAAGATTTAATTCTTATATGCATTAATTTTTTTATATTTTCTATAACATCATATAACCTTTTATATGTTCGATTAGCAATTTTTGAATACAATAATACAACTAATAGGCAGGTCTTTACTGCAGAATGCTTGTTATTAAAAAAATTAACAGTCATTATTACACATAATGCAAAGTTTTGTTAACGATTGGAATATCCTTTAAGGATATAATTAAAATTATTAATTGAACGTATTCTTTGATAAAACCTTGTAATTTGTAGTTTTTGTATTTCCATATTAAACTTTATAGAGTATGGTAGAATAATCTCCCGAATTTTGAAGGTTATTTTATATTACGAACGTATATGAAATATTGTTTAATTTCATTCGATTTTATAAAATTATATCGCCAAATTTATTCATTATACATTATTGTATATTGATAATTACGCAATTTTATAAATTCCTTAACAACAAACACACGGAGAAAACATATTCAACTGATGTAAACAAATCAGAGTAAACAAACAAACAGTAAACGATAGTAGACAACAAACGATAAAGCTATCAAAAGAGACAATTATTATGACCTTCTAGACTTTATTAGAGTTCAAATAATGCAAAATCAAAATTTGGGAAATTGTTCTGCCATATCTGTATATTACAAATGTATAATTAAAAAAAATAATCATTTATTTTCTACTTGTTACAAAAAATGTTTTGTCATGTATAAAAACAAAAATACCATACTCAACCTTTTTAACACTTATTGAATCTGGAAAAGAAGGGGTGATCGTGGCTCCATGTCTACTCCAAATGTGTAATATAACTGTAATCATTTTATGATAATGAGTAATATTATCAAGAGTGGAGCGTCGACTATATCAGATCTTAATTCAGTAGATTTTAAAGAAAATAAAATTTCAAAAAATGTTACAAAAGATAACAAAATCATAAAAAACAAAAGTCTTGAAGATCTGACTTACAATTTTATTTGACGCTCACCTTTTTCAAATCTCCCATAAATTACTTGAATGGGGTGTTGCTTTCCTGTAAAATAAAATCTTACTACAGTCTTGGAGGGAAGCAATAATATAGTTCTTATGAGATATAACCTTTGATCTTAGTATCCTGTATCAATATGGATATATACATTAATATTTAATTTTTGTAATTCATATTTCTATTATATTACAAATTCATATTATACTTATTATTATTGAAATAAAAATAGAAATATATATATATATATATATATATATATATATATATATAGTCATAATTATAAAAAATAATAGTTATAAAGTACAAAAGGTATAGTAAAGCCTGCCTTTCTAAGGGAGAAATATAAAGTAATATGTAAAAGCAAGATATACAAAAATAACATAACTTTTAGTTTATGGCAGAGTTGATTTTCACAAGTTTGGCCTTTGATTTCCAATGGAATCCCTGAAAACAATTATCATATACTATATTCCATAGTATTTGTCAATATTAATATATATACTGATTTAATATAAATACATTGAATTTAAACATTTTCATGCTTTCAGAAATCCTGTACAACTCTGCTGCTTTCTATCAAATTTCTAGAATAACTCTCACTGATTATTTAAGACCCACGATCAGTTTCCCCTTCATTCTATATCACTATTTGTACTATTAATATGACATTTCGCGCAATATTCTAAAGATATTTTATTTGAATTAACATGTAAACAAATTCCAGTATTATTTAAATTTTGGAATAAATCTTCTTCCGTACAAGAATTTGGTACTTCAAGATCAATTGAACTCATAATTTCATCACATTTTGGGATATCTTCAAATAAATTTACATTAAACGGCGTCAATTCATCAAAATCCATATCATCAATATTGGTATCTTTGGTTTCTTCTGAATTGCATATACTGTTTGTTGTTACAGGAGTTATACAATCTGTTTCTTGCATGTATCTGCTATCTATACTACTCGGTGTATTTATCATCAGATATGTTGTACTTAAAGGACTTGCATCTATATTATTTTCTAAGTCCTTATTAGCCACATCATGATTAACATCAACTTTTTTAGAAACAGTGTAAGTATGATCAATATTGGAAAGAATTAGAGGTAATGTATTCTTATTATTAACATTGTTTTCCATACTTTCATAACATTCAGTATTTTTCTCTTGTATAGTGTTAAGTTGCTGCTGCAAACTACTTTGTTCAGTTTGGTTATGTCTATTGATTATTGAATCAAAAATATTATAATTTGAAGGATCTGATACATTATTTTTACCATTCAGAAGACATGAACATTTTTGTTCTTTAACTTCCGTATCTTGTATTTTCTGACTTTCTTGCATTACATTATTAACGATTACAGATTTTTTGTTATAAGTATTTAATTTTTTTAAACCATCATTTATTGTTTTTAATAAAGCAGTAATAGCAGTATTATTATGCAGAACACTTTTCAAATATCCAATTTCACCTGTCAGGCGTTTTATATCCTTTCCTTGTTTCTGTATTGTGTAAGCAAGTTTCTTATTCTCTTTTTCATAATATGACAACGTGTTTTCAATTTTTTCCAAATATGCTTTCTTACGAAGTCTATTTTCTCTAGCCATTAAAGCATTACGGTTAAGACAAGGCCTTTTGGAAGGTCCTCGACCACGTCGACGTGTCTGTTCTACTGTATTATTCGAAAATACCAAATTTTCTTCTCGATTACTTCTCAAAAGTGTTTTACAGTTTCTTTTGAAATTTACATCACCCACTTCTTCTTCATCGCTCGAACTTGCATATTTTTTCTTATTAAAATGCTTTGTGCTTGACATCGTTAAAGATTTAAAATAATCCAAATCTTTGTATAATTATAAGTTTACCAAATATGGATCTTTGTTCGAAAATACTGAATTATTTTAATTTCTAAATAACTCTTAATATACCTCTCGACGACGTGGCTTTGAAGAAGCGCAATAACTGGCATCGATTTACTGCAGTTTATAAGAGAATCAATCGTTAGAAAAACTTCTCGCAGGATGTCGAATATTAGAAGCGCCATCTTGAACATGTCTTGTAATACAGAAAATCATTATTACAAAACATGTTATTAACTAACCTATTTAATATTTTTTCGAAAATATTTTCATTAGATTATTTTTTATGTATTACTTATCGCATGAGATTTATTTTCTAAATTTTATATGAAGCATAAAAAGCAAAAATAATAATAATAATATGTTTAAAATTCGACGAGCAATGATAAATAAAATTAAATAACAAATAAATCTTACGTATGATTAATCAAAACGATGAACCTGTAAAATAAAACGAAATTGTTATTTACGTTCGAATATTTTACAACGAAAAAGTTTCCTCTCTAGATTTTATTGATTCGTGACAGTGTTGCGAAGCCGCGCGGTGATGGAGTTATCTTGGATGATCGTGAAATTTTGCGCGAATTGTCGTATTATTTCTGTAACGTACGAGTGTATGAGGTGTAACATTCCGACTTTGTTTTTGCTTTAAATATTATTGCAGTCCTTGAACTTGTCAATTAATAGTTCGTGTGGAAAAGGAAAGCTGAAATTGGCCTCAGTCAATGAGCCTAGGTATGTACTTAAAATGGTGTACATATGAATATATGTAGATACATATTTTTTGGACATACATGGTGTGATCGAAAAACGCAATAAATTTAAATGTGATCTTAGATTAATAATAAAATCTGATATTATTGTAAAGAAGTATTTTCGAAGTTATAATATGAAGGATAATGAAGTGACATGAGAACCGAGCTCGATCGATCTTATCAAGTATCATACGATATGACCATTTTTATTTTAAACGTTTTTTTAATTCCCTTTCAATTTCATAACGAAGTATTATTGTTAAGCTTATATATATATATATATATATCCTATACGATAAGAATTATCCTACGTGTTATCTTGACGAATTCTGAAATTAAATAGACGAATATTACATATTACCGGCGAATACGTTTCTAACCTATTAATCTTGGAGCTTCGTAGAATCATCGAGAATAATACGCAATCTAGAAAGTTCGAATTCGCTTCTAATACATATCACAAGATTCTCTTCGCATTTAATATAATCGTATGAAGCTGAAAGTAAAAGAAAGTATGAGATAGATTAAATTAATATTAAAAGAGAGTAGATAGTTTCGTAAGACGAACGTTCGGTTATAAGGTGACGATAACAAATATAAGACTGATTGATTCTCTCGTCGAAACGTATTTATCTCTTGTAAGCTTCGATTTTTTGTTTGTGTATATTCCCCACCCCACTATGCTAGGAAGGAACATCAATCGCGCATACATTTTCGTAACGCGAAACGAAACCGCGTGAGCATGGTGGGGGCAATAGCGAGCGAACGGTCTGGGTTCGGGTGATTCCGTGAGTAATGGAGGGAGGGCGGCGAACGGCGGCGAAGGGGGCTCGTGCGCCGGCAAGCAAATCGTGTGTCAGACTCGTGGCAGAGGGGTCAGCGCGAGGGAAAGACACGAACCGAACATTTTCTGGGCTTAGCGGGTACGTTAGCACGTTTTTCGGCCATTCCTCTCTCTCTTTCTCTCTATCGTTCGCTCGTTCGTTGGTTATTTTTCTTTCTTTCCTTCTTTTTTCTCGGTTCTCTCGTATCATCTTCCTTTCTTCCTCGAAACCGTCGCGTGCCTGTTCGACGCGCCTCTCTACGTTACAAACACACGCTTGCTGTCCTTCTCGTATATTTGCCCTTTCTCTTTCTTTTCTCTCTCTCTCTCTCTTTCTTTTTCTCTTTCTCTTTCTCTTTCTTTTTTCTCGATATCTCGGTCAGTTTCCGTTATTGTCGCGAAGAGCGTTATACGAGTATACAACTTGAAAGAGACACGTAAAGAACTCCCACGTTCAAAAAGGTGGATAATTTCGGATGTATCCTAGTTCTTTAATTATTTCTCCTACGTACGGATAAGTATCAGGTGACACGTTTGGGATTTGCGTTTAAAGGAACGTGAGATATACACGGAAGAAGGATGAACGACATGGAGGCCTACGGGGACGGATACATGGAGCCCGAGGAGGAGTGGGAGAGAGAAGGTCTCTTGGACCCGGCCTGGGAGAAACAACAGAAAAAGGTGAGATATATATACATGTATATCTATCTATGTTTATTTCTATTTAAAAGCCCCTTTCTCTCCGTATTAAACGTATTGACAGACTTCGATATGTACGATTTCAAGAGACGTAAATGAACGGTAGGATTAGTTGGAAGTCCGCGAATTCGATTTAAATTTCAAACGAATAAGACGTGGTTTCTTCGACGACATGATTAAAATATTGAATCAAAGAAAAAAATAGATATATTTTATCGAAGAATTTATGAAACAGTGAAGTCTATCGAAAATAATTTTTGCACGTGGAGCATTGTTTATCTTTTGTCTATCGTAAGAACGTATATCATACGAGATATATTATGTTTAAATTTTCCCGCGTAAAGTTACGTTTTTAGTACCTCTTATTTCTTTTTTTATTTCATTTTATTTTATTTTATTATACTTTTTTTTTGTTTTTCTTTTATATAGCAACGCTTATTCATCAAAGTACTAATGTCAATTCTAATATTAGAATTAGGGGACACGGAATTATATTATGTGTCGCGTAGTTATGCACGTTCGCTTAGTCGAGAGAAGAATTTGCTCTTGGTATTTTGTATTCAAACGCAAAAGATTGGACGGGTGCGAGTCTTTAATTGATGAAGTAGAACATCCTCGAGTACTCGTTGGAAACGTTTTCTTCATTTTTGGCAAGAGCTCAAGGCTCCCAGGCTTGTCTCCTTGCGTATATCGGCCAGAGCCCTTCGGATTGTATTTTCAGACTTTATGACGAAAATAATCAAGCAATGAGTCAGTCAAATTCGTACCTATATGTTCGATCATTTTTTTTTTTTTACTTTTTTTTACTTTTTAAAAAATTTTTACAGGTTAGTGGCGTTACTTTGAAAATTGGCGGCTTTATAAAACAAAAAAGAGTATCTTCGATACATCGATCGATCGATACGATCGATTATGTGCGATAGACACTTCGATTGTACGAAACAATAACCGTAACGTATTAAGCTCCAATTATTATCATACGATATTGCAATCCTAACCAAGAATGGATGATGAAAATCAGAAATTTTCAATTATACGTAGATAAGTGTCTAAGTTGACGTCTTGAGCGACTCATCGCGCATTTAATGTCGACATTGGATATCAGATAAGAGACAGAGATATATCTATTGGCTTCTATCCGATTACCAAGAAATTCCTTCTGTCTCCTCGTGAAATAGTCTCTTGACGCCGTTAAGGTGTCGGATATATTTTTCGCAACGGCTCTAATTTTAGAAATTCACATGTCCTCTTCCGGAGGCTCACAATAACCTTCTCTATCTATCTATCTACCTATCTATCTATCTATCTATCTATACATCTATCTATCTATCTATACATCTATCTATCTTTCTCTCGTTTTCGGTTCCAAACGATTACATCGGTCGAAATAAAAATTTCTTTTGATTTCCGACGATCAAAAAAAGATCTTATTTCTCTCTCTCTCTCTCTCTTTTTCTTTCTTTCTATTTCTCGTTTCTTTTCTTTTTTCATTCTTCATAGATGACAAATATAATTATTAATAATTCTTTTAGAATATTATTAGGAACTTAACTATATACAATAATTGAATTGAGAGAAAAATTGCAATGCAAGCGTCGTACAATAGCCGAACACGTGCAGTCTCATCGAATTTCGAGTTGCACCGCGTGACGGAAAGGTCACCATGTTTTCTCGGCGACACTCGTGCGAATATTTTGATCACGATCGGTGATCCAAGAATCTTTGAGTTTTAAGATATATTGTATACCGTGAAACCAATCGAATTAACGATATCCGTTGACAAATATTTATCTTTCGTTAATTTTTAAGTTGACAATATAGAGTATTTAATAATTACAGACATTAATTTTCTTGTTAAATAATAATTCATCAACGATTTTGTTTAGTCATTTTATTCACTTTCGATTCACATACACAATTTCTTTCACACATACACACATATGTGTGTATATATATATATTTTGTCGCTTATTTAATCAATGTGACATTGTTCGATGTCGTGTTTATTAAGATCGTTATAAATATGTGTATATATATGTATGCGTGTTTATGTGTGCGAGAGCGATAGCGTAAATGGCGAACGAAACTAGGGACTAGTTCGTCGTCGTGTCGGCCGGTTAACTGTACAGAATTTCTTGTAAAACCTCATCGTTGCGCCGACTTTCGAGGCTGCGCATGAAACATTCCAGGGAACGGTGATAGGAATTTTTTCCTTGGTTCCCCTCCCCCGTCTTCCTTCCCGCAGAGTACTAAATAGGTCATATCTCTTCGTAAGCTTTTGCGGAAATACATTATTGTCGATAATCTCTCACGTATCTACGTAATTATCATCTGTAGAATCTCATATTACCTGTGGAAGAATCCGAAGAATTTTATAGAGTCAGAGAAATCGTTCAAGATAGTAAAAGAGGAATCAGTTTTTCTTGGCTCAACATCGACGCGTCAGCGTGCATGTGTGACATAACATACATAGAAAAATAATCTTTTTACGAATCGCACGACTCGAACGTGATCGCTAGTTTCAAAACTTTTTATTCTTTTTTTATTCTCTTTTTTTTTTTGTTTTTTTATTTTATTTTCTTTTTTATATTTTGGTATGATATAATTAATGGAAGAATTGGAGAATGTATTTACTTCATTTTGATTTTTTATTAAAGATAGAAACGATAGATCATTTTTTTTTTGTATTCCAGCGAGCATCGCATTAGATATATTTTTTTTCTTTTCTTTTTTTTTTTTTTTTTCTAACGATACATCGAACACGTCCTTTACGACCTTCTAGTTTTCATCATACACCACGAACACCGCTTGTATGCATCTTCTCTTGACTCTTGTATTTTATTGCCAGTTCCAAAGGCCATCCAATGTATTTTCAGCGAAATAGGTCGCACTTTTGAGAACATAAATCTCAGATAGCAAGCATAGAACGAATGCGACGAGGTTTAAGAAGACTGACAAGAGAGATCTCGCTCTTGATGTCTGTTTCGACGGAACGTCTTTGAAATTCATCGATTTCAAATCGATTCTATTATGCACATCGATATATTTTTATTATACGTTAAACGTTTACATACGTATATACGAATTTTTCCTGTTTATTATTCGATAATGATTCTTACAAGCAACGTGAACGTTCTTGTTATCGCAACAATTATGGTGCTTACGTTCCTCGAAAGAAAAAAGAAAAAAAAAAAAGAAACAAAATAAAATGGCCGATGCGTTATCGTAAAATGTTGTCGATAACATTGTATATATATGTGCACATATGTACTATGCACTTATCACTGTTGATACTCGATAGTCCGATGCTGCTTTTCTATTCGTCTCTGTATCTTTTCTAATTATATCGACTATATATTCTTTTTCTTTGTTATCTTATAAAATAATTATATTAGACCGTTATATTTCGACGCTTGTAAACAACAGTCTACTTACATGCTTATACCAAATTACATAATACATAATTGTGAAATAGTTTCCTACTGACAAAAGTCAGTTACACTATGCTATACAATAAACCGTTTTTCCTCTTCCCTTTCTATCTGTGACGTCTGATGTTCACCGTATAAATAGATCGTATAAATAGATAAGACACGCGGCAGAGTAAGACGTCGATCATAGAAAGTCGGGGTCCCAAGCATCGACCCGATCCCAACGCCGGCGCCTTAAAATTTTCGATATTTAACAAGGAACGTTCTCCTGGTTCGTTCACCGTACTTCACGTTCACTCTTCTATAACTTAACTTCCTATTAGCTGGAATTAATACATAGTGAAATAAAATATATAGCTTACGCGAGTAAGTTCTTCGTGGACCGTTCTTTAAACATTTCCGATCGAAAGGGTCGTAATATTATTTTATTGAAATTTGTTCGAACAGGTGCGCTCGTTTCTTATCTAATAAAATGTTAGTGATACGTCGAGAGTTATTAATCGTTCGATCGATTACGATCCGTGTCGAGAGATACGAGAAGATCATTAACCTTTGGAAAGTTTAGGACTCGGGCCAAATCTCAGTTTGGAATCGGGTGACCCACACATGTCGTGTGTTGTACACCTTGACTAAGACGATTGTTATGCAGTGATAACTATTCGTATAAGATTCTTAGCCTCTCTCTCTCTCCTTCTTTCTCTGTCTATCTCTCTCATTCTCATTTTATATGTACCTTCTTCGGGCACGTCATTCGTAAGATCATCGCAAGAAAATTTTATTCTCGCCCACGATTGAACTATTTTCGAGTGGTCCTGGCTACTCTAAAGGTTGAAATTACGTACGGCATTTCCGATGCCGACGCATAACGCCTCGAGATATTTCTGAATGAATGTCTGTTATACCTCCCGTCGTAACGATATATACTTTCTGTTCGCACTCAAAATAGGACAGTGACCGTGATGAATCACGTTAAAAGTGAGATTTTCTTTCTTTCTGTCTCTCTCTTTCCGTGTTATCATTTCATCATTAATACGTCTAATAAGATCATTCTAGTGGTAACGAAGTTCGATGATTAAGACTTAAGTTTCATTTTTATTTAGATAGGTCGAACTGTGATTTTTTTTTTTTTTTTTTATGGGAAAATATTTCGTTTTCGCTTAGTTCGTAATCGGTTTGCTTTCCTTCAACGTTTAATCGAGTTATATACACGTATTCCTTCGGTATAGTTTCATGTTTTAACTGCCAGTATCACCTGCTTTGCTAAGAACATCTGTCGCTGTCCGATGAATAGAGCTCGGTTAATTCGAAGCAAGGATAAGAGAAAGTTTTAATTTGTTTAATAGATTTTCTTTTTTTTGTATAGAATTAAAAATAACAATATATAGCGTATAAAGTCTTCACATTGTATCTATTCGACTTAGAACAAAAAATTCGTCCGCGATTACAAAATATTTGTAGTTCAGGATTTTATTATTTTACACGTGGAGAAAATAATATTATAAATAAATGAGAATACGTTTTTTCCGACATAAATTATCGTCTGTTTTTTCGTTAATCTTCTCAGTTGACCTTGTGTTGCGTCGTATATTACGGTGGAAATTATAACTTCGTTTATAAATCGTATCACGCGATAAGAACAATTAAACGTCGAGGAAAATGAGATGTATTGCCAGAATTTAATAATAGAAATGAATTAGAGTACGTGCACCCACGTACACTCGAGATTTAGGATTTAGGTTATGTGAATTATTATGCAAATACCACTGGTTACGTTTTATGTTTAACGATCTATATTTATTTAACCTGTCCTTTATTACTATTGTCTTTTTACTGGAACTTATTTATAATGATATTTGCGTACAATCTTTATTTATGTAAATATTTAACTTTAGTTTAGCTTTTAGTTCGTGAATTTGGAATAACTTTTACGACGACTACAATGACACGAAGTATCGCACGATGATAAGGACAAAAAAAATGTCCGTATTAATAGCGTCTTTATATACTTGCTGCGTGTTGCAATTATTTCGTTTCACTAGTGATTCATCCTATCGACTGCTAATTCGGTCATATAAACAAAACCTTGTATATAGAAACATAATCTTTCTTTTTCTTTAGCTTTCTTTAGCTTTCTTTAGCTTCAACAGGCAGATACATATGTATTTTGTTCTTACGTAAAGTTTGATATTATGAGAGCTTTCGTTGATATATATATATATATACACATACACACATACATATATATGTATGTATATATATATATACACACACACAAACACACACGCACACACAATTTAGATCGTAGTCATTTTTATTGCAAATATTTTATATTACAATTCTATATCTGTCCCTTAAGATAAACGGATTGTCATTTTATTTATTGTAAAAAGAAATTATGTAATCTTCTCGAAATTCAAGTATCATTTATGTCAATCTTGTAATCTTTTAGGAGCTTAAATCGTTACTATTTCGTGTTGGCACAATCATTGAAAATCTGATCTTTCAACAGAGCGAAGAAACTGAATAGTCGTTCGAATGTTTTCGAAACTGCGTCTACCGTTGAGCGCGGGAGGAGTCGATGTTTTACAAATAGATCTTAGGCTCTGTGTAGAGGTTAGGGTGGCTCATGTCCAATTTTGGCTCGTCGTGCTTCACGCTACCCGTATTAAGTTTCACGCAATATTTTTCCCTTCCAAAAAATCTTTTCGTAGCTATGTTTTTTTTTTTTTTATTTTTATTATTATTATTGATATTGCTAGATTTTCATAGTCATTTTAAATGGATCGCTATGCCGATCCATTTAAAAAGGAATTAAATTCTTAAATCTTTACTTATTATATTTGTATGTAATTGTTTGTAATGTATCTCTGTAATGTATTTCTTAGAAAAATAAATATATTTATATAAAAAAATAATCAAACATTTGTATGCGTAAATACATATTTTGTTTATGCCTTATACTTGTATTTTATAGTGCGTTACTGGTTTCTTTTTTTATCCGTATGTAGTAGGTAACACTATTGAAGATATACTGTATAGAATCCAATATCGTTAAAATTTTTTTCAGTATATATTTTTATACAATTTATGAAGGAGTAAAGCTTAATTAATCCTTTGTAAATTGATTATTAAATCATATTAGTTTTATATACCTTTTATATTATGATTATAAAATCATAATATACGGATTAAAAAGCAAAAAGATTGAAATGAAAAAAATGTACGTGTGTTACCTAGAGTTAACTGATTTTGATTGTAAGGAAAATACTCCGTATAATATTTGTTGAGATAAAACATTTACATAAATTTGCAGTTTTTTTTTTTTTATGCATAAGATAAATGTTCCTTGTCTTTTTATTTCAGGTATAAGCTAAAATAAATAGTTTATAAAAATAATTGTTAAAAGTAATAGGAAGCACATTTTAAGAACCAGGACAGAAGATATATATAGCTGGAGAGATCGGGGTCGTTACTAAAATATATCTGATGTAATATAGTTGCCATTTCTTCATTTTAAATTCTATACATCTTGCTTATTTTTGATTACAGTTCCGAGAAAAAATTTGATTGATCTGTTATGTTTCTAGCATTTCAATTTTAGTTCTCATGTATTAATAGTACCTGTAGTATTTTAATTGTCCATAAATTAAACATTTAAATATATTGTGAAATAATAAAAAACTATATGATCTAATAGAAAGAACTACATCATATAAATTTATGTATGTATATATATATATGTATTTTCTTTTTCTAATTTCAGACATTCACAGCATGGTGTAATTCACACCTTCGTAAAGCAGGCACTGCCATCGAATCGATCGAAGACGACTTTCGAAATGGGTTGAAACTGATGTTGCTGTTAGAAGTTATTTCAGGAGAAACCCTTCCACGACCTGATAGAGGCAAAATGAGATTTCATAAGATTGCTAATGTGAATAAAGCCCTTGACTATATTGCAAGCAAAGGGGTAAAATTAGTCTCTATTGGAGCAGAAGGTCAGTTGTTTTATTAAATTTCACTTTCTTCTTAATGAAAATGTAGAAATTTATATATTAATTGTTTACAGAGATTGTTGATGGTAATTTAAAAATGACATTGGGTATGATATGGACTATAATTTTGAGATTTGCTATTCAAGATATTTCCGTTGAGGAAATGACAGCAAAAGAAGGGCTGCTGCTTTGGTGTCAACGTAAAACTGCACCATACAAGAACGTTAATGTTCAAAACTTCCATTTATCCTTCAAAGATGGTCTTGCATTCTGTGCTCTCATTCATCGTCATCGTCCTGATCTGATTGATTACAATAAACTTAGCAAGGACAATCCTTTGGAAAACTTAAATACTGCCTTTGATGTTGCTGAGAAATATTTGGACATTCCTCGCATGTTAGATCCTGATGGTATGTATTGCTATGTCCATGTTCAAAATAAATTTTGTGCATTATTTTGTACTTTTAACATGAAAGGAAGCTTAAATATATATTAAGTTTTTTTTATATACAAAATTCTACCAGATTAGGTACAATTTAGGAATGCAGGAAGGCGCTAAAAATGGATAAAAGTCTCTTTTTGAACATTGAATTTAATTATATCAACTCTTAATATTATGTTCCCTTAATATCATATAGATTTGATCAACACTCCCAAGCCTGATGAGCGAGCAATCATGACGTACGTCTCCTGCTACTACCATGCCTTCCAAGGTGCTCAGCAGGTCAGCGCAAAGAAATGCGTGTTCTTTATCCTGTTACAAAGTGACCTGTGCAATTTTTCACTAATACAATTAGATTGTGTGCTTATTTTTAACAGAATTTAATCATGCTAACATGATTAATAACATGAATCTTTTTATTCTAAATATACTACCATCAAAACATGAGAGTCTGGCAATACATCATACATTGCAATGAACATTTTTTGAACCAGCAGTGATTTCTCTATTATTTTATTCTTGTATTATATTTGCTATATTCATTTTTGTAAACGTAAGGTAAAACTAAACTAAATGAAAGCATATATATATATATATATATGTATGTATGTATATCTAAATACTTCTTACAACTGTTGAGATACATGTATGAATCTTTACTTGGGTATTTAAGTTAACAATGCATGGTTTGAGATTCTTTGACTGTGTTTTTCTAGATATGCGAAATACAGCAATGCCTGATGAGAGGGCTGTGATGACCTACGTTTCTTCTTATTACCACTGTTTTAGCGGTGCTCAAAAGGTGTGTTTTAAGAATTTCACATTAATTTATAACAGTTATGATCTAATATGCATGTATGCATATAACATTTACTAAATTAATGTTGACGAACGAACTTAGTAAAAAATCTAATTGTCTTTACTTTTGCATTTGCATGTAAAATGGCCCATTTAACAATCATTTTTAGTCGATATAATAATTTTTCTTGTGTTTTATGAAACAAATGATAAAGTTTATGTTATAGGCTGAAACAGCAGCTAATAGGATTTGTAAGGTTTTGAAAGTAAATCAAGAAAATGAAAGACTGATGGAAGAATATGAGCGTTTGGCATCCGATTTATTGGAATGGATTCGTCGCACAATGCCGTGGCTCGCTAGTCGTCAAACAGACAATTCTCTTGCTGGTTGTCAAAAGAAATTAGAAGAATATAGAACATATCGTCGTAAGCACAAACCTCCGCGTGTTGAGCAAAAAGCTAAACTTGAAACCAACTTTAATACTCTGCAAACTAAGCTGAGACTGAGCAATCGTCCCGCATATATGCCCACCGAAGGAAAAATGGTATCAGATATTAATAAAGCCTGGAAAGGTACAATTACTTGCAATGATTTTTTATATTTTTATATTTATAGTTCATAAAACTAAGATATTATTAATAATTATAGGCTTAGAATTAGCAGAGAAATCCTTTGAAGAATGGTTGCTGTCTGAAATGATGCGTCTAGAACGATTAGAGCACTTAGCTCAAAAGTTCAAGCACAAAGCTGATGCACATGAAGATTGGACAGCAGGTAAAGAAGAAATGCTTACTTCGCAGCACTTCCGACAATGCAAATTGAACGAGTTGAAGGCTTTAAAAAAGAAGCACGAGGCCTTTGAATCGGATCTTGCAGCACATCAAGATCGTGTAGAACAAATAGCTGCAATTGCTCAAGAATTGAAGTAATAATCCATATATACTATTTTTCTCTTTCTCTTTCTGCAATTTACATCGGATTCACAAGTTATTCTTGTATTAATATTATGAATATCTTCACAGTACATTGGAATATCATGATAGTGCATCTGTAAATGCTAGATGTCAACGAATTTGTGATCAGTGGGATCGTTTGGGTACACTCACTCAACGTAGACGTCAAGCACTTGACGAAGCAGAACGTATATTAGAGAAGATTGATGTGTTGCATCTGGAATTCGCAAAACGAGCTGCAGTAAGTAAATGTAATATCTAATGATCAAATTAAATTCGTGGTTTTAAATCTAATCTAATCCATATGCTATATAGCCATTCAACAATTGGTTGGATGGAACTAGAGAAGATCTTGTGGACATGTTTATTGTACATACAATGGAAGAAATTCAAGGTTTGATGGATGCACATGCTGCATTTAAAGCAACTCTAGGTGAAGCTGATAAGGAATACAATGCAATTGTGGGATTAGTACGCGAAGTTGAATCAATAGTTAAGCAGTTCCAGATTCCAGGCGGCCTTGAAAATCCGTATACAACTCTTACCGCTTTGGTAAGCAACTACAATTGTAGATTGTTGAATGTTATTGATATTTGACGTACTAATCGATACTTAAATTATGACAGGATCTAACTAAAAAATGGAGTGATGTCAGGCAACTGGTACCGCAACGTGATGGTACATTACAAGCTGAACTTCGCAAGCAGCAAAGTATCCTTATGTCTCTAAATCTTCTTTTTCCGTCGTGTTATTTTTTATGTCGAATATTATATACAAAACCATCTATGCGAGTACTTAACAAATGTAAAAAGATAATGAATTGCTCCGACGACAATTTGCTGAAAAAGCAAATGCCGTTGGACCATGGATAGAACGACAATTGGATGCCGTTACTGCTATTGGTTTGGGACTTCAGGTAAATATTTAGAATATTACAATATCTTAGTATTATAGAAATATTATATCGAAAATAATGATATTTACAGGGTACGCTAGAAGATCAATTGCATCGTTTGAAAGAGTACGAACAAGCCGTTTATCAATATAAGGCACATCTTGAGGAATTAGAGAAAATCCATCAAGCGGTTCAAGAAGGCATGATCTTCGAAAATCGTTACACACAATATACGATGGAAACATTAAGAGTTGGTTGGGAACAGCTTCTAACATCTATTAATCGTAATATTAATGAAGTTGAAAATCAGATTCTTACAAGAGACTCCAAGGTAATAAATCGAAATTATAAAAGTGAACTGTAATAAGAATACCGCATAATGTTATATCGTATGGTTTATATATTTATATATACATATACGTGTTTAATTTTGTCATACAGGGCATTACTCAAGAACAACTTAATGAATTCCGAAGCAGTTTCAATCACTTTGACAAAAACAGAACAGGTAGATTGGCTCCAGATGAATTTAAATCGTGTCTCGTTTCTTTGGGATATTCTATTGGAAAAGACAGGCAGGGTGATATTGACTTCCAACGAATATTGGCGATCGTTGATCCTAATAATTCAGGTTACGTGCACTTCGATGCATTCTTAGACTTTATGACGCGCGAATCTACAGACACTGATACAGCTGAACAAGTGATCGATAGTTTCCGCATTCTTGCCGGTGATAAGGTAAAATAATTGATTAGATAAGATAAATGATAATTGTTAACGAAGATTTTTTTTATGTAAATTTTATACAATCCGTATTATTAATTTTCTTTACAGCCATATATCCTACCCGATGAATTGAGGAGAGAATTACCTCCCGATCAAGCTGAATATTGCATTCAACGAATGCCACCATACAAAGGTCCGAATGCAATTCCTGGAGCTTTAGATTACCGCTCATTCTCCACTGCATTGTACGGTGAATCAGACCTCTAATTTCGTATTACGATGTATCGGACAAATTACAAATTGTTCCCATCTTGAAAGGCAAAAATTAAGTGAAATCAAAAAATATTAATTTTACCTTTTTGCTATTTTGGTGTGTATATTCATAATTAATTAGAAATTATGGAATCACCCAATTTTCAAAAAGGACAATACAAGGATTGTTAGTTAGTATGGGAATGCTATTAATAACATGTACGTGTAAAAAAGGGCAATTTTTTACCAACTTGGTGTTCTGAAATAATTGGGAATAGACCAATAAGTTCTACACGTCATGAGTATTAGCATTAAAAGATTGGTGGCATCTTTTTAATGTAAAGCATTTTTTTTTTTTTTTTTTTTTTTTTTTTTTTTTTAAATTAAAGTACAGATGAAAATATTTATTTATTCCATATTCTCGGGCTAGTTACCCTTGCTATCTTTTACGAATTACACATATCCGTTGAGTGTTAAAGACGGCTTGTACTTAAATAAGACTATATTGAAGGGACAATAATATCTATTTCTCTGATATCTTTACATTAAAAAGATAACACGTTAAAAGAAGCATCAATATAACGACTCTTCTAGAACACTTGCCAAGCGCCTATCCTGCATCGTTTTAGGTATTCAATTTTCCCTATGCCCGCAAACATGAATGATAAACGATATTTTCTTGCAAGCGTTCTAGAGGGAGAAAATAAACGAAGCTGTGCTTGAAAACGACTATTAATATAACAAAAAAAAAAAAAAAAAAAAAAAAAAAAAAAAAAAAAAAAAAAAACGAATTTTATATTACGAATAATTCATATCTCTTGTTGCGAGAGCATAGACATACATATATGTATATATATGGCTAATATTACTCCAACTATTTAACAAATAGTAAAGTTTACACGTTTATATCATTATGAAGATCAGATTCACAATGAATAAAATAAAAATTCAAATCATATGGTGTATTTAAATGTTGTTAATTTAATGGATGTTTATATATATATATAAAATAGTATAGTATTAAATCGCATGATAAAATTTATTTTTTGTCGAAACATCTAGTATTATTATATAGTTGGAGTAATTTCCTATCCTTCCTAAAGCTTCGAGTTAATGCTCTCGCGATGGGCCAAATTCATCTAACGCTAAGATCATAAACGATATAACGAATTTTACGAACTTTAAAGGTGAATGAATCGACTTTCTTACTAAGGATCCAGAAAACTCGCTCGAAATCGAATAATGTTCATATTTTTTTATAAAAAGCGACACAACGAACTATTAGCGAAACGCCGCATTATAATACTTTATAAATCGTATATAAACAAAGAAAAAAAGAAAAAAAAAGAAAAAAAAAGAAGTACGCGAAACAATGTTAAACGATGCAAATTATTTATTTATTTGATTTAATTATTTATTATCGTTCTCCGATTAATTAATTACGCTAGCAAATATGAGAATCACTCTTTTTTTTTTTTCAAAGTATTTATTTTTATAAATATCTGTGAAGCGATGAGGCCACTGTGTATAATATATAGGATCTATTATCTAAAATCTCTCTCTCCAAACAGCAGCTGCCATTTCTCGTGTCATGTTTTTAAACTACATTTTACACACACTCGCAGCGTTATCCATTGTTATAATCAAAGTCATCGTCGTTCAAATCATCCTATGTACAAGCTCATGTGTGAAATGCATTAATACTTACCGAGAGACGTATACTGTAAGTTTTTTTTTTTTTGCTTGAGACTTAATGCTTTTCAATATCTGTCTTTTAATGTGTTTTGAGAGTTTCAATATATGATTTCTTATTTCTCAAAGAAAGTTTTTTCAAAATCTTTGATTTATCGAGTGTCGAATGTTTAAAAAAAAATATTTCAGAGAATAAAGACCACACTTCTATACAGTATACATACAAACACAATACGCATATTCACATAACACGTACACTTGATATACGTAATACCAAAAAAAAAAAAAAAAACGAAAGAAATGTTATTTCGGTGCATATATATATATATATACGGAAATATATATATTTATATTTATATTTGCATATGCAAACTTTCATTGCATTACGTGCATTGAGTGTACATATTCTAAATGAAAATGAATTTTCTTTTTTTTAAATTACATAGCGTCATACTACATACACATACACAATTTTTATTTAAACTTCGTATATATATATATATATATAAATATATATATATATACATCTATAAATAGTAGTATCTCTCCTATAATTTTATTGTATTTAAAATATTATTTTAATTTATATAATTTAAACGCTCCGTTAAAGAATCGTCTCGCGTCGTATTACATTTACTCTACTTTTTGTTTTGCTGATTTTCTTCCTTTTAAATTGATTGAATAACGAGTCATATGAAAAGAAAAAATAATTATATCGTGAGTAAGAAAATAAAGAAAATCTTTGAAAAAAATCGAGATCTATGCGTTTTGTTGTGTATGTATATTTTGTAGTTTTAACTTCGCATAATTGTATTATGCGACGAACAATACGTGATATATAATATATATATTTTTTCTTTTTTTATTACGATTATAATACACATTTAATACATATAAGTATTCACGGACGCAATTAACCTGACTGTCTGCTTCGAGTATTACGAAGGTCCCATGCATATTTAAAAATTATTATTATTATTATTATGTTTTTTTTTTTTTCTTTTTTTTTATACAGAAATAGAAGACTTACTTGGCTAGCAGCTGCACAACGCTACATACACATATAAGTTATTTCATCGTTACACACGACGTCATATCATAATCTTTTATATCCCACGCTATTTACACTAAAACATTATAATATTTACAAAAGAGCGAGAGATTCTATAATTGTAATATCACCATTCTTCGTCGTCACTTATGTAACTATGGCTACGTAGGATAACGCACGATATATCTATTATAAAAACGATTCGATCCGTATATGTGTGTGTGTGTGTGTATGTGTGAATGTGTGTGGTGTGTGTTAGACGATTTTGAGACTCAAAAAAAAAAAAAAAGAAAAACATCGTTTTATAATTTGAAAATTGCCGCCCTCCCGCGAGAGGGCTCTGACGTAGACGGAAAGACTTCCGTTTATCGTTAGTTCCGCGAGTACGGTCGTTTGAAAATTACCGCTCTTTTATTCTTTGCAACCAAGTCCGGCGGACCAATTACAAATACCACCGACCGGATCGAAGGATAATTTGTCAGGACACGTGTATTCCGCTCCCATTATCAAACCGTTCACCATTTTTGCGCAGGTAATAAATTTCTTGCAAGAAGAAGGATGCGGAAAGTTGCCTTGATCGAGACATCTTATAGTACCATTACTCGTGAGAAATAGTTTCCCATTGTACATTGCTTTTTCAACGATCGGTGTATCCTCGTCTTCGTAGTAATCATAATCTATTACAGGTGGCCTCCTTGGCCTATTCGTCGAACTTCGTGATGTTCCATCCTTCCTTGTCCTTGTCGTCGTCCTTGTCGTCGTCGTCATCGTCGTCGTTGTCACTTTTTGTCGTGTCTTCGGGACTGTGCTGAATCTCAAGGACGTCGAACTAGTTCTCGGCGAATCTGTTCGCGGCGCTACCGTCGTGCTTATCCTGCGTCTTAAGGTATCCCTTAACGGCAGTCGACCTGATCGTGTAACCTGATTAGTTAGTACCAATTGTTCGGAATAAAAACAATAGAAGAAGCGTTTTGTTTGTCCGATGATAATGATGAATTCCCATGAGACTAAATTTAAGTGGAAGAGAGCGGAGAAGATAATTCGTTTTGATGCGTTCTAAGTAGATTAGTGCGCATTAAATATTCCAAGTAACAAGGTATGAAGACATAAAGAGTAAACTGCACAAAGTAATGTAACGATGTCGTTAAAATGATAGTTAAGATGCGGTTTAAAAGATGAATTAACGTTTTGTGTTACCAATTTGTTGGTGTAAAGCGAAACACATTGGCGATTGGATATCTTCAATTAGTTTCGTAAGATATCGTAAAGAGAAGAGACCATTCTATGGACCAATAAAGAAGAAATGCTAGAGAGACAAAGATATGATATTAATTAAAGAAAAAAAAAAAAAGGACATGTTGTAATACCGTGATAGCTTAGATATTAGACACACATTACGGAAAGAATCAGATTTAAGTCTCGTCGAAAAAGGAGAAGAAAGAGAAGAAGAAGAAGAAGAAGAAGAAGAAGAAGAAGAAGGTGGTGCAACGTTGGATTTGCTCGATCCTCAAATTCGAACAAATAGAATAATCTTATCTTCGGCGAAGATAATCGAATCCTTTTGAAGTAATTCCGAAGGATTCTAAATCGTAGCATGTTGTTAAAGTACATAAATCGTTGCGGTGAGACGATAAGAAATTACGGAGAAAGAAAATAAAAGCGAATGTGAATCACGTATAACATAAAGAAATATCGTATGCCATTAGAAAGGAGGAATAGCGTTATCCCAGATGATCCTTTGAGAGAAAGGTAAAAAAAAGTAAAAGAAAAAAAGAAAAAAAAAAAAAAGAAACAGATAAAGCTCGAATGCCTCCTCGTCCCTCTTATATTAAATAAATTAAGAATTCAGGACGTGAACTGTCCGATAAGTGTAGAGTACCGGTGCTGGATGAAGACTGTGACGTAGGCGGTTCTGCCAGAGTGACGGCGAGCTCTTGAGCTCGGCCATTTTGATCGCTTATCTCTGCCCTTTCATCTTCGTCCTTAATGGACAGTTCCGGCTTCACGGTTGCATCATCGAACGCGTCTGAAACAATTATCTTGCGTCCTTACGTTGAAATTTGTCTATTTACCGATCGAAGTTCCAATCGTGAAATTTCGATCGAATGTAATTGTTATGCATACGCCATGAAACCTAATCATCGCTATTACTGATTTGTTCTGTGTTTTTTTCTTGTTTGTTTTTTTCTTTCTAACGCACCGACTATTGTTGTCGTCGGTGACAAGGTGGTCTCATCACTAGGTCGACTCTTTCGATTGTCCCCTAGTAGTATCGTCGTGCTTGGATGTTTGCTCGTTGGTAAGAAACCTGACTGGGAGGACGTGTTTGGTTTTCTTATTCTGTTTGCCAGAATAGTTCCTGGCGTCCGGCTAGAAGATGATCCCGTGCTCTTCGAAACAGTTCCCTGTTCAACGGGCAATTCATTTTATATATAACATAAACGTCAAGAAGTTGATTCGTTTTATAGACGAATATAATTGAAACAAAGCTAGAATAAGATCGTATTGATTTGATGAGACATGGATATGTTAATATACATCAGGTATATATGTGTGTGTATCGTCGTTGTTTCTGAATGGTATAAAAAAAGCCATACGATGTGAAAATACGAAAAAAAGAGATGGATAGATAGACAGATAGACAGACAGACAGACAGACAGACAGACAGACAGACAGACAGATAGACAAACAGACGTATTAGAATTACTAGAGAACATTTGTAGAAGCGACGAAGGATCTCTCAAGTTGCACGCTCCATTCTCCATTTGTGTTAAGATACAATTAATCGTCATGTGTCCTTTGGCCAAGCATTATAATTACGGACAGACATCATAGGATAACGAAAAAAGCGTAGGCGCCGGTGCGTCAAACGTGCGGCGCACCATTTGAAAATACAGAGAACGTTTGTGTTAATTGATGCCAGGAAGAACCAGAACAAATGAACCAGAACAGAGAAGATAAGAGGACAATGTTGCCGGCAAGTTCCCATCTTTATCACAGCCGTATTTTCTCTTTCTCCCTCTCTTTCTCTCTCTCTCTCATTCTCTCTCCCTCTCTCCCTATCGACAATTTCATATTTCGTTGCGTATCTGCGGCGGAAGGATCGTTCCCCTTGGTTTTGATCTTTTTTTGATTTGATTTTATTTTATTTTATTATTTTTTTTTTTTTTGGTTTAGTTAGGCGCATGAGCAGAAGAGGCAGCAATAAGAAGGATCGTCCCCTTCCGTGGAGCTAAGACTTTACTACTTTAGCGTTATTTTAGCGCAGAGTTCATTTTAGCGTTGTATATGTTCCCCTTTTGGTACAATGCAAAGATGATGATGATGATTATAGCTTCGCAAAAAAGTTTCAAGTCAGTTTGTTTGTTTGTTTTTTTTTTTTCGTTTTTGGTTTCAAACAATATAGCAGGGCTTTTCTAAATTGACACTGACCTCGTCCACCGGTCTTTCAGTATACTCCGTGACCAGAGGAGAATCCTGAAAGGTATTTGTCTTTTCCAATGGTACACTATCTTCTTCCACGTGTTCCTTTCGATTGATTTTCAGCTTCTTGACAACCAATTTTGATCTTCTAGTTTTGTTCTCAGTCACTTCGGTTCTAACCTCGCCGTTGGAGACCGTATTGTTTGCCACTGTGTTGAGAGAAGTGCTGTTGGGTCTACGTTGCCTCTTTCGATATACCCGCACACGTTTAGGACCGTTCGAATCTTCTTGAATCGAAGGTTGATCTTCGATTTTGTATTTTTGCGTCACTTGGCGATCTAAGTTCGTTCTTCTTCTTTGACCAAATTGGTTATTAAGAGCGATTATTGTAGGCCTTTGTCGTCGAGGATGAACGTCCTCTTCTTGTCTACTCTGAATAGTTGGAGGAATTTGTGTAGGTAACAGGTTTGATGAGGTCGTGGAAGGTTTTGTACTTTTGGATAAGGTCGTTTCTTGTTGGACATTTGGATTGGATTTATAAGCGTTTTTATCGTCGATATTAGTATCTCTAAGTTCTTCTTGAGTTGTCGTTGTGTCGAAGTCGTTTAAAACAGTATTTTTATTTTCTGCAATGATCGTGGTTGTTTCCACGTTAGTCGATTTTATTTTATCCGTTTCCCTGTCTGTTGTGATTTCTTCTAAAGTTCTTTCGAAGTTCGGTGTTGTTAAAATAGATTTCATAGTCGTCGTTTCATGGTCTAAAGTATGATCAGTTATCATAGTGCTTTCAAACTTCTCAGTCTTACCGGAAACGAATTCGTCGATATAACTTTGATCGTTTGTTATTTTCGCCGATGGTGTATTCGATGTAGTCGTTAAGAAATTTTCAAGTTGAATTATATTTTCCTTTGTACTGTCCTCATTAGCAAATTTAGATGTATTTAAAGTGCTTATCGTTGATGTAATCGTCCCTAGCATCGTAATATCAGATTCAGTATCAACAGATTCGATTGGTAAAGTGTAATCAATTGGTGTTGTCTTTGTCTCGAAATTTTTATTAATTTCAGTTGTTCTCAGAATATTTGAAACTGTTGTATCTGTTATCAAACTCGCCTGAGGTCTATATAATGATGTACTAACGGATGAAATATTATTAACAACGAACAAAGTCTGATCGTTTAGTCTTACTTTCTGAATGATATTTTCTGTCACTATTAACGGTGTTGTTTGTTCGAACTTTCTAATAATATTCGAATGCTCTGAATATTCTTTATCCGTATCAGCAAATGTTGTCATACCTGTAGTCTCGTTATCTTTAGATAAATCAATCATAGAGATATTTTCTACGTCAATTACCTTAGTCGATACAATTGTCTCGTTATTGATTATATTTGAATCAATGTTATCCATTGAAATTTCCGTCATTGGATGCATTATCGTAGTCGTTTCGATATCACCTTTAGTCACATAAAATCCTCGAGTTATCGTTTTCGAAGTTGAACTTATAATAGGAGCACCACGCATTGTTGTAGGTTTTACAGTAGTCGTCGAGGAACCAGCATGATCGATTCTAGTTTTTCTTTTTTTACCTATCAAAGATTTATTATCTATATCATTGTTCTCCGTATCGTGTTCCTCAAAAATTTTAGCAAGTTCGTGATTAAGGTAACTCTCATTAGTTTTATCAATAGCTTCGTTAATATCTTTCTTTAGATATTTCGTTTTGATCGTTTCCACATTGGGTTTAATTTGATCATTTTCGATGCTCTGTAGATCATGTACTTCGTTCCTATCGATAGTAGGAAGTAAATGTAAGAATACCGAAGATGGTGTTGTATAATCGTATGTCTGATAACCAATGAGTTCCTTTAAGGTTGGTAGCCTTGGCGTATCCGAGTTGGCGACCTGAAAATCAGAAGGCAGCGTGCTTTAAAATGACTATCCTTGCCAAGGTCCTTCTTCTCCTTCTCTCTCTCTCTCTTTCTCTCTCTCTCTCTCTCTCTCTCTCTTTCTCTTTCTCTCTCTCTCTCTCTCTCTCTCTCTCTCTCTCTCTCTCTCTTTCTCTTTCTCTCTCTCTCTCTAAAAAGTCCTTGATATTTCTGATTATTTTTTTTCATTATTCCTTTAATTTTTCATCAGCTTGGAAGGAGAAGAGAAAGAAGACGAGAAGAAAGGAGTGGTTCTTGATATTTGCTTGTTACATCATGAGGATGTTTCGTTTGCTGTAGGATAAATGTATGATGATGAATCGTCACTATTCGGTCGTTAATGCTAGGACATTCGTGAGGATGATCGATCTCTAGATATTCGATCATTTGAATAATCCTGGGAATCCGTCTAATGTTCCCTGTTGCATTTTATGGGATGTATATGAATTTCTGCAATGATGCGTTTCTCTTTTTTTTTTTTTTGCATTTCTTTTTGTTTTACATATAATTATCGTGATTAGTGTCGACAGTGCTTAGTTATATGTTGCTTCGATGAGAGGATAGATTATTGAATACTGTAACTTCAGTCTGCATTGTTTACGAAGAATGAATGATACATTGAAAATTGATTTTCTTCGTTTTCTTTGTCTAATTATTATTGAGTCGTTTCGTCGTTAATTTCTTCGCGGTTAATTATTAATAACAATGAATTGGTTAATGTTCCTTAGTCCCAGCTATTAGATTGCTGAAGACCGATTCGATAGGAATGGTAGATGACTCGTGAGATTCAGTGGTGAATCGTCCGTTTCCACGATAGACGAATTCGCTCTCTATTGGAAGAGTCGAGGCTTCAATCACAGGACGAATTTCATTGATGGAGTCGTCGAGAGTCGTCGTTGCTTGATTGTTGTTCGTAGAGTCGATGAATTTTTTTAACGAGGGTGTCGTCGAAGGGTAGTCGTTTCGTGTGATCACATTTTGTACGGGTATCCTCGTCGTTGATGTCAACGACGAGTATTTTGTTTTGATTAGAATCTTTTGTCTTTCAGTAGTGCCAGATTCTGCGATCGATGTGACCAATCTGGTGACCAATGGTTTATTAGACGGCGTTGTCGTTCGATCCGAATCAACGAGATTCTGTAATTCAGAATTCTCTTCGTTTTGATATCTTGTAGTATCCTCTTCTCGTTGTTGCGGAGTTGTCGTTCGTAAAGATTGTTGTTTCCTGTGAAAAGCATCGGCTGCATAATCGAATTTTTTTGCAGGTATGAGCGTTTCCGTGACTGGAGTTTCTATCGGTGTGATCGGACGTTTAGTTTGATAACGTGATCTTAGACTTGATGTTGAAAATTCAAAGTACGAAGATGTAGTACCCGTTTCTTTGTTAACTCTTTCCTTTTGAAGTTTCTCCTCATAATTTCGATAGCGTGCCCTTGCTTGACGATAACCGCTAAATCTTAATTTGGCTTCCTTAGTATCCGGATTTTCTTCCGTTTCTTCTGGCGAAGAATCTTCGATGGGGTACCATCGTTTCGTTGATACCGTTCTCTCGTTATTCTCTATCTTCTCTTCTTGTACATTGTCCAAGTTCTTAATTGAACTCGGAACTTTATATGCATGTTGTGATTCTGGTCTACGATTGATAGTTACGTATCGAGGTTTATTTATATTACCAGCAATTCGACTGTCATCTTTCTCTGATTCTTCATGTTCTTTTAAAACAGTTGGATAAGTCGTAATAGATGGTTCGGTTGTTAAGTATGTGTTTTTGTATCGATTTGACAGAGGTGATGATCTTTCAGTAGGTATAGTATAATGATATAAAAATTCTGAAGATTCATTCTCTACAGAGGCACTACTTATGATAGCTTTTGCAGTAGTATCTTGAACATGATCAGAATTTATAAAATCTTCTTGTTCGCCTTCGTCTTCCGTTTCATTTGGATCCTCGATATCGAGATTCAATTCTTCCGTTGTTTTCGTTGTCGATGAAACTGGTCGACGACGAATGAACAGACTCTTTCTACGTTTCGAAAGTTGATTCGCTTCAACGTCGTTTCTTTCTGTCGTAGAAGACACACGATTTTGTGGTCTTGAAATTAAAGCATATCTACTGTTTGGTGTTTCAGGTAACAGTACTGGACGTTTGCGAATAAATTTTTTTCGCACGTATCTCGTTTCAGAAGGGGAAGATTTGTTATAGATTTGGGACTCATCGGTGTGTCTAGTGAAAGAAGGCGTGGTTGTTTGAATACTGACAGTAACATTTTCAGCAGATAAACGAGTTTCTTCTGGATCGAATGTATTCTCTACGTAAGTAGTTGGTGGCGTTATCGTTGGTTCTGTGGTAATTACAGTCGAATAAAGATCTTCGTTTTCAGAAAGTGTAGACTCGGTTATTAACGATGTCAAAGCTTCTGTAATTGCTCCATCGATTATAATTGTCTGAACTGTGGTTAGATCTGAAACAAAACTATCGTCTTTCGTACTTTCTGTTGTCATTGTTGATGTTTCCAGATTACTGTCCGTCGAATGATCGGTCGAGGTATAATCAATTACGTTTGGAAACTCGGTAGTAGCAAACGTCGAAACATTTTCAGTTACATTCTCTGATTCTTGTAATTTTTCTAAATTTAATTCTGTAGAAACGTGATCACTCGTATTGTCTGATTTGAAAGTAATGTCGGAAGATGCTGTCGAATTCAAAGAACTTTGTTCTTCTTCTTGAGAAGAAGAACTCTCGAAGGAGGCTGTCGAAGATTTGCCATCAATTAGTCGTACGCGTTTCAATACTTTTCGTCTACGATTTACTTGATATTTATTGTTTTCTTCAATTTGTATCGTTGTCGAAGTGTTAATGCCAGCTGTTACAGGCCTTCTTCTAAGAACAACTTTTTTTCTTCTGTGATTCGTAAGCTTTCTTTCTGCCGAATCGACCGTATCAATATTTGTTTCGTTTTGCATAATTTCTGTGTTTTTGTAAACTGGAGAAATCGATTCCATGAGAATATTTTCAGTAGTGGAAATCTCTTCCGGATTCTCACTGATCTCGTAAGAGACATTACTGTCTGTAGAGATAGTATTACTATCTGTTATAGATTCTGTAATATAAGTGGATGCGATAGTATCGGATTCTTCTGATACTGGTTGAACACTCGTGTTACTTTCATCGGTTTCTGTGACAGTAGGCGTCGATGACTCGTCCAAATCACTGTCTATGATATTGGTTGTATCGTTGTCTGTGATTTGTACAGTACTCAATGAACTTTCTGTAGTGCTCTCTTCGATTTCTTTTGTGGTTGTCGTTGTTGTTGCAGTAACGTTGAAAGAAATAGATACTTCTTCGTTATTTTCCGGTGATTCGCTGGTCCTTTGATTTATTTCTCCGATATCAACGTAATTCCTTTTGATAGTAGTCCTCGTTCTTCCGTATAACTCTTTATTTATATTCGGTGATTGCTTGAAAATTCTGATGTTTGTAATTCTCTCGTTATTATCCTTCTCTAAATTGACCTCCGATTTTGATCTAAGCTTTTTGCTTCTGCTCGTATATCCCTGTGTAATTCTAACGATCGGACTGTCTTCAAGTTCGTTAGATTTTGTAGTTTCTGTAGTAGATTGTATGGAAGGTCGGCGATACCTTCTCCTTGGACCAGAACTCTCAGTGATAGTTTTGGTGGTAGTACTTGGAGACTCTGTCGTACGACTTCGTCTTCGGGATATAGTGTTCTTAGATATGTCTTCGTTTATAGGACTGTTCGTAGTTGATATATATCTATTAATTCCTCTTCGTTTGTTACTAGGTCTTGATTTATTGACCGTAGTTTCTCTCGGTTTGTTGAATGTTTCCTCGGACGTCGGTGGATTTTCGAGTTGTTCTTGCTCGGTAATCCGTTTATTGACGGAAAGACGATTGGCCGTATCCGGTCTTGATCTTAATCGACCTCTTCCTACCAGAAACGAGCTCGATCGCGTCGAATTTCGCGACGTTATACTCACCTTGGACCTAGAATGATCGCTCGATGGCGCTAATGGCGTCGTTGTTACATCAGGAGTCAGACTACCGGATCTTCTCCGGGTAAATCCAAATGGTCGTGGCTGCGAAACCGTAGCTATTATCCTGGTTGTAGTCAATACTGATGTGCTGGCTGGACTTGGACTCGCCGGTGCTGTCGTCAAAAGGATTTCCGTAGCTGATTCTTCGACGAGTTTCACAGGAGAATCCGTTGTCGTTGACGACAACAAATTATTGTTGTTGTCATTAAGAATATTTGTTATCGATGTGTCTTCGACACGATCTATCTTAACGGTAGTAGCTTCACTACTTGTACTCCTACTCGTTGATGATAAATAAATGGGTGTCACGGATACGGAGGACAAGGTGGACTGTATCGAGGTCGATGGCATTGTTGATGATATCGTGGAAAATGTTGAAGGAGTCGAAGAAGTTATCGTAACTTCTTCCTCTTTATCAATTTTGTTTTTAATAGTGGATGCCTCTGTCGTTATTTCATCGACTCCGGAAATATCACTGTCACTTGCAGAAATTTTCTGAGTTGTGCTTCGGAAACGTTGTATGTTGATATACCTGTAACACGTTTTAACATTAAAAATATTTCTTACAATAAAAAGAATTTTACGTCATGAGTGAAACGATTGTTTAGTAGAAACCTAGATTTCGTCGTTGCCGTGTTAATTTCATGATCCGTTTGTCGACTTGCTTGAATTGGTTTCTCCTCTGAGTCCGTTTCTCCTGATGATTCCTCAGTGCTCTTGTTACTTTCCGTGTTCCTAAAGTTTTTACTTTATTCAGACTATATCTAATATTCAAATCAATAGAGTATTTGGTAAAGTATTTTGTATTTATTACCTGTACCTCGTACGAGTTCGGAATGGTTTTGAAACATATTCAGATTCCTTATCCTGATTTCTAGAGAGAAAAAAATATATATATATATAAACAATGATTTAGACGACAATTTTATGATACATTAAATTTTTATTGATTTTTTTCTTACATGGTTGATCCGCTAGGACGTCGTCGGCGAATTGGTGTTTCCTCTTCCGCATCATCAGCTTTCTCTTCCACGTCATTTTCATTTCTAAAATATATTTATATAATATCAGTGTTATTATTAATTTGCTAATCTTTATTATTCGATAGACCTACTTGGACGTAGTTGTAGAAAATCGATTGCGTCGAATATTCACATAATTTGGAGTTACTCGTTGTGTCGAGGTACTAATCTCTGATGGATTGCTGATAGTTTCATCTTCGGAGGAAGCTACATTCGTATTGTAATCCTCCAATTCGTCATCATCATCAGTTTCTTCATCCTCTAATTGTGGTGCATTCGTCGATGGTCTATTTACAAAAATGAACAAAGTTTTAATGTTACTTTCGAAAAAGATTTAATTTTAAAAACAACTTACTTTGGTCTTTCGATCGTAACATATTGTGGTTTTTGAGTCCGCCTGAGACTCTTCACTTCGGGAATTTCGTCCAAACCTTCAAACTGGGCCCTTCCAGGCCCATTTTTGTAATTATTTTTCTCAGAGGATCCTGATACATTGCTGTTAATTATTTTGCTAGCTTGTCGGCTTAAAACACGTTCGTATAAAGTACGACTGATGGTAGCTGGGGTAACAGGATCGTTATTCGAGGAGGCACTTGAACCTTTTTCTTGAAGATGTAATTGTTTCTCCAGTTCTTCGATACCACCTATCATATAAAATAATTATTTTATTAATTATTAATACTATTATTATTACGATCATATTTCTAATGGAATAGAATCTCACCTGCTTTCCTAATAAGATTGATCAATTCTTTGATTACTCTAGGATCTTCTTCGTCTGTGGGATCACTATTTTTATATTCTTCTTCTTTTTCAGGCTTTGACGTTGTACTGGTGCTAGTACTTGCTGTACTAGGTTTATTTCTATTAATGGTTTTATATTGAAGTGGCTTCATGGTTGAAGTAATTTTGGGTTCTATTTTTTCTTCCTCTTCCTCTTCCTCTTCGTCATCTATGTCTTCCAATTCTTCTTCATCGTCGTAATATTCTATCTCTTCTTCGGAATCGGATTTAGTCGTTGTTGTACGTTGCGTTGTACTATGCAGATAAGTAGTGCGACTGGTGGCAGCTGTGATCGGTGCTCTCGTTGTCGTTTGCGGTGTTTTCGCTTTGGGACAAACCACATTACGTGGATAGTCACAAGAATCGGCAGCTTTGTTAAATACCAGACCTATATCGAACAAGGTGACATAAAGAAAATTAAACTTATATCATTGAATAACAAATTCGAAGTTTGACATTAACATTGGTATTAACAAATGTAAATGTATATATATATATTTTACCTGCTGGACAAGTGAATTGATAAACAACTAATCCCAAACCTCCAGGACCGCTATCCAGACACCAGAAATATTTTTTGCATTCACGTGGATGTGGATAGAATCCTTCGTCTTCGCATTTAAAATCTGATTGAAAGAGATCAACAATCTGGATAAATTTTTATACTAATTAAAAAAATCAGAGAAAAAGTTTAGAATTATTCAACCAACCGGTTCCAGGATCAGGAGTAGTCGGTGGTTCGGGTGTCGTCAATTTATTGCTTAGAGATTCTCCGACTGTCGTCGAATCTTTATCATTTTCATCGGTTTCATCGTTTCGTATTGGTTTCCTACGTCTACCGGTTGATGATCGATTTTGAGTCTTGCTTCTGTTCCGTGATCTTTTTCTTTTATTTTTGTCCGAACTTCTTACAGCATTACCACTCTCGTTTTTCTCTTCGATAGAAGATGGATCATAAGATCGCCTTTCGACTTCTCGATCTTCTTCCTCCTCACTGAATCTCGTTCGTGCGATTGTACGATACTTTGTTCTGGAAGTGGTCACTTGCTTTCTTGTCACAGGTGCTGCAGTTGTACTTCTTCTAACATTCGAATTCACTTTTCGACGTACAGAATTATTGGGTGTACCTTGACCACGCAATTTTTTGCGTGCCGAATCCGATGACTTCGGCTTTTGAGCTACGTTTCTTCTAGAAATAATATATAAAATTATTGATATTGTTATTGATTGAGTTCATTAAATTATAACAAAAAAAAAAAAAAAAAAAAAAACAAATTACTTACGTGTCCTCGATAAGGAGTGTCTCTTTACCAGCCTCGATCAAAGGATAAGGTCGATCATGACACTTCCCACGGAAATCATCGTTGTCGATCGACCAGAACATTATACCACCAAGATTCTTTTCGTTTATGAAACGAGCCTTTAATCGAACTATATCAACATCGTCATAGCCTACCCACTGATTACCCTTAAAAGCATATGGTCCCATTGCTTTAGGATTTGGCTGTACTACTTCCCAATCGTCCGAATTCGTAATACTTTCGCAAATCTATGATAAAAGAGATTTTATATACGTATATTACTGAATTCCTATATTTTCTAATACGATTTTAACATCTAATACCAACTTCGTAATAAGAGAGATATCCTTTTTCACGTGTATCATCACCTTCGATACCTGGACCATCAGCTGGTGATCCTAAATCTGTTGCATCTTCGTTAAAAAGTGTATACGAACGACCATACGTTGGAATTCCTAATATAATCTTTTCCGATGATGCTCCACTTTTCATTAGATGATTGATGGTGTAGTTCTGAGATAAATACAAAATATAATAGTAATCATATTTTTTTTTGAATCTATTATGTATATTATTAAAAAGTCTTACGATCGTCAATTCACTGTCATAATTATACTCATTATCCTCTTCTAAAGGATAAAGAGGAGCATGATGATTTACCGCAGGTTCGTAAGCTGAATGATAATCGTAAGATAAAAGATTTATGAAATCAAGATACTCGTTCAAACGAGGTACGTCATATCCCTTGTCGATGTATTCGATGCCAGCAGGCATGGCCATTGATAGAAGTAGTCGTGGTCTTCCGGTTTTCTTCGATTCTCTTTCGAACTCTTCGTAAAGTTCCTTTTAAAGAAGGTAAACTTAGAATTCATGATTCACTTTCGATGTAAAACGTACAGAAGTATTACGCGTAATGTTACCAATCTCAAATGATCTGTTAGAGTTCTTATATTATTTTGGAATGGTTCTTTTTAATCGTTTAAAATCGTTTTTACTTACTTGTACAAAATTCGCATAATTATTTTTGTCATGAGGTTTTCCACCGTCTCTAAAAGCCGGATACTCCCAATCGAGATCAAGGCCGTCGAAATGATTTTGCCTGAGGAACTTTATCGAATTTTTAACTAACTCTTTCCTTCTGGCAGGATCGGCAAGCATCGGTGAAAACCTACTGGAACCTTCGTTCCAACCACCGATCGCTAGCATGGTTTTTAAATTTTTATTATACGTCTTCAGTCCCGTAAATTTAGCATAACCACCTGCATTAATTCGTAAAGATTCTAATAAATATTTTTTAGATCAAATTCTTTAGATAAAATTTTTTTTAAATATAATATGTTTTTTTTATAAAATGTAATTATTTTTTTAAAAATATAGATAAACATTTTTTAGATAAAAATTGGAATCATATCGAACGAAGATAATACCTTTCTCGATGTCCTGATATTTATCGAAAGGTTTCAACGCATTGTCCTTGGTGAAGCCACCGAAAGCATAGATCAAATGGGTACACAAATATGGATTGATATTTTGTGGCGAGAACTTGGCCGTTCCCGGTCGATATATCGACCAATTTGTGTAATAACAAACGATCTTTTTCTCGGCTATTCCTAATTGAAAATAAAGCAAAAAGGAAAAGAAAGAAAAGTATAAGAATAAGGAAGTTTCGCTTAGCGCGATTCACTTTCACGATTCGCTCGTATTCGTTATCCCGTATGAATCCAAAAAAAAAAAAAAAAAAAAAGAGAATTACTTCGATAGTTGTTTTTTCTTTCTTTCTTTCTTTTTTTCTGATCATGGATTCGCATCGATGCCGATTCTTTTCTTTTCACTTGCGGATTTGCACGTAAGTTCGTATAATGCTTCGCTAAATAAATATCGAGCAAACATCGCACGTAAGTAGGCAGATCGTGCCATACCGATCTTTGCCTACGTATCTATACATATGTACATATGTATATATCTCCAACTGGGAACGCGTAAATGGTTGAGAGAAAACGGCCAGAGAGAAATTCAAACGCGATTGAACTTTCATTCGTGTCGAGAGAAGAAACGTTGTAAACCTCTGTTACTAACGCATCGATTCTTCGCTTTTATCGTTCGCTCAAATTTCACAAAATGAGATCAAAGAAAATCTATTCTCCGTAGAGATTATTAATATTAATGTACGCACGTAGAACGGACTATTAAATATTTTTAATATTTCATTATTACTTATTAACAAAGAATTTAGATCAACAATTCAAATGTTATTTTTTTTTAAATTTCACGTGTTTCAGTGATTATTATTTAGTGATTGAAACAGAGTGACTAAATTTATTTCATTTTGCTTTCGTCTATTCTTAGGAAGCAAGATGGTAAAAGAAAACAATAGGAATCGTATAAGATGTCGATAGAGTGACCCTGACCAAGCATGTGGGTCAGGTTGAGGAGTGAGGTCAGTCATCGATCTCTCGTGCGAAAATTTATCCATATGCTCTTTACTTGTTGCATGGCGAATACGTAACACCAAAGAGTAAAAGGAACGGTGAACGCCTTTAAACTCCTAACATCTTTAGTTAGGCGCTCGAAAGATATCGCTCGATATAAAATCACTTGAGATTCACTAAACACACCCACTATATATGTAATTATACTTATGTTAGACTTACGCGATGTAGCACCACTATGTTCGTGGTAATAGTATTAACTCCAGAACATAATATCGTAGATATTATCGACAAGTGGTTGGCGTTCTTTGAATATTTTAAACCTTCTCGAGAGTGAAAAAGGAAAAAAGAGAGAGAGAAAACGTTGTTCTCGTTCGCAACGAGAAAGTAGGAATGACTTGTCGATTAAAATAAACGACTGGATGTTCCCGAGGGATAATCATCGTTATCCGACTTCTTCCTATCTTTTAAAAATCGTTTCCGTTTATAAAGTCGAACGTATTAATCGTATCAACAATTTTATGAAAGTACTTTTAAATATAATATTAACTAAGTAAATTACGTATGTGCCTGTTAAATTTGATATAATTACTTTCTTGAATAAATAACAAGTCAACATTTATTTTCAAACGTCGATGAACGTTCGTAGTATCATACGGTGAAAAGAACTACAAACATTCTAATAAAGGAAATTTACGAGCATGCTCGATATTTTTCTTTTCTCGTTATTTCTTTTTCCTCCACGCTCAATGCGTCTGACTATCGCCGCTACTACTTGTACCACTTGTTAGACGTCTGTCAGAATTCTACCGTAACTCCTTTTGCAGAAAAACACATCGAACCGCTACGTTACTCTCTTCTACGTGTTTTTGCGAGATTATCAATCGATAGTTAACGAGTTAATCGAGTTTCGTCTAATCAAAAGTATATTACTTAATTATTTCAATAAAATATCGTTTGAAATCAAATATTATGCTTGATATAAATAAAAAAACGATAATAATAATAATGATGACGACGATAATATTAATAATTACAATAATCATAATAATGATATTCAAGGAGGAAAGTCTCTTTCATCATAACTTTTAATCTAACGTGTTTTCTAATCGCATATATAAACACTTCAAAGCATATGCACATTATTTTTTTTATATAATATACGCGTGTGTGTACCTATATATATACACACTATGTAAATACATCGAATCGTGTCGATGATCAATGGGGATAGCGAACAGTGAATCACGTTTCGTGTCTAATGCTAATTAGTTGCCGCGATTTTCACTCCAGTGATATTAGGGATTGTGAAATGACTTACCATCCTGAATGGTACCAAGGACGGCAATGGCCAGCAAGAGGAATAACGTTCGCACCTCCTGAAATGGAAGAACGTTGCATCGTATTAATAATTCGTCGTCCGTTCTCGATTGTATGTTGAATTTAACGATCATTCGTTAGCGGTATAATCTCTTATAGATAGCGTTTAGCTTCGTCGTTCATTCACGATCATATTGTAGCCTTAGGATTGGTCATTGAATCGGTGAAAGAACGAAAGAGAACGTTCGATTATGAATGAATCTTACGAAAAGTTAAGTGTATCTCGAATTAACTTGGAACGTACTCGTTCAGGATAATTTACCATCTTGATTTTCTAACGATCGAGTAACAACTTCATTTCTATTACGACGTAACATCTCGGTGTAGAAATTCAGGAAGAAATAATAACGTTTCATATTCCTCTTTTTATGTTCCCTTTCTTGTTTTTTTTTTATCTTCCTTTTTTTTGTATTTTTTTTCCTTTCTGTACATGCCACGGGTAATTTATTTATACATCCACTTTAGTAGTCACTACATAAGAGAACGTGCCTCTTGAATTATCTAGCTTTAAATAATTCCAATGTAATTCCATATTGGCATTTTGTGAAAACGTTCACTTTTACATTTTATTATTCGCGAAGACGTTGTCCTTGCATTTCACGCGTTCACAACTGTTGTGTTATATTAAAATGGATATATCATTGTTTATCGAATATTTAATATTTCTAACATTGACAATGATTATTATTCAATCATTACTCGTTCGAAAAATATGTTGAGTCTTTCATCGTGTAAAATTGCAATGATCGAAACACTTGTAAAGCCGATCGAGGTCGCTCGTTATCCTTCTAATCTGATGACACGGTCAAAGGATAAATGTATCGCGACAAAATTATAGGTCTCTGGTAACACACCGTGCCACTCCTCGTTATGTAACGTGTGTAAAGAGAAAGCAAGAAGAAAGAGCGCCATTCCTCGACGACTTTCTCGTACGTTTCGAGTGGAGCATTTGTACGCGCGCGTGCGAGCGTTCATGTTCGTTACGCTAATGTTACGCGTTAACGTAACGTGCCATTCCTACACACAATAACGGTTAATATCGTGTGCTTTTGGAAGGTAATGAGCCGGCCATGAATTCCGAGTGAACCTGACAAAGGATCTCTCAGGACGATTCGTCATAAAATATCTAATGAAAGTCAAGCGTTATTAGTTTAACGAACGAGTCGACGAATTTCTTCCGAGGGAATAATCGACTTTACGAGAAATAATCTTACGAGAAACGGCTTACGAGAAACACGATATAAATTATGTAATATCGTTATGGTTTCTCTCTCTTTTTTTTTTTTTTTCTCCATCTAAATCTAATAAATTCGTGAAAGGGTTCATTCACGACGTCAAATTATTTTTATGGAAAAACTAAATAAAGTTAGATTATCGAAACGGGTATTATTTAAATGTCTCCTGTCGACTGGTTTCATGCGAAGAAGAAAAAATGAATAAAAGAAAAAGAAAAGAAAAAACATCTAATTTTTTTTTACGAATGTTGGACGAATTATACGGATGAAAATATTTAGCATGTGGCAACTATCGAGCTTATCTGCGAATTTCTTTTCCTTTTTTTTTTCTTCTTTTTTTTTCTTTCTTTTTTTTTCTTAGCTGACAAACGATATCGATTTCGTATCTGACCGCAAGTAATACGTGGTAATCGGTAATACGTGGTTATAACATGATCGAATCCGTGTCTATGTAGAATGCATACATTGAAATGGAGACGTGCAAACCTTATTGCAAGGTGAGTCAAAACGTTCAATGTACCCTCTTAAATGTCAAATAACTTTCTATAAAGTCGAGATCCTTTGGAGTATACGTTGACGACTAAACGATTTGATTACGAACGAACGATATAAGTATTCTTTTATGAATAGTTTTATAATCGAAACGGAAGTTGTACTTGACGTTGTATGTTGTCTCGATGGTTCTCCATGATCAAGACGAGACATTAGTTATTATTAAACTCGATAATAAGAGTTCGACGATCGTAACTTCTGATATTTCCTCGATAAATTTTCTTCCTTCCGTGAATTCGTCTTTCCTTTTCTAAGCAGAAGTAAAAGTTCTCTCTCCTTTTCTCTTTTTTTTTTCTTTCTCCGTCGAATGTCATCAAGAATGAATAACATTTTAATACTAATTTGATATTATCGACATAAAAGAAGACGATGATTTCACTCATAATTTTAACTTAATACCGTTACGAACTTGAAATATCTAGTTTCAACTGCGAGACCTTTCGAGATGTCTTTCTAAACACGTTGTCATAAAAAGGAAACAATAATACTCGTTAATATTTTTCTTTTCTTTTCATCGATCGATGTTCAGAATCTTCGAAAATATCCATATTGGCATAAAAGTGAAAACAAAAAAAGTTTATTCGCTAATACGATGGATCGAAAATCTTTATTTTTACACGCGTTTAAAAAAAAGTATAATGCGAAAAAAATCGAAAGACGGCATTCTTCCTCATTATCATAATGCGAAAGCAACCCCATTGACCTTTCGAGCTGGTTGCCGATATTCTTGGAGAACCAGATTTTATATTTCAAGGTCTTCTCTCATCCTCGGTGAATCGTTAAAAACAACGAACACGTATTTTCTTTTTATTTATAAGAACCTCGTCGAGCCAGTTCATTTTCTTTTTAATTAATATTCTCTTTATTGTTTATTTTTCTATAATTTTTTGAACTTGAGCTTATTTATCATTTCTCTTTTTCTCAAGAAAATGCTTATTCATATTTATTATGTTAATCAATATCCCGTCATATAGTACCGATAGTGAACAATTTCACAAAGAATGTTAATTTATCGTCTTTCTCTTTTCTATCTGGAAACTAACGGTATCTTTCATTTCACGAATCGTTTCACTCTCGTCTTGATACTGTATATACGTAAAATCGAGTTTATCTATTGCCGCCTTGGGATAAATCCAACGTGCTTCGCCCAGTTCGCTCACTTTTACTTTCCATGGAATTCGCCTCTCAAAGCCATACTCTCGCTCTCTTTAATAGGAAATTAATCACGCGATTGTGTCACCAATTAAATATTCTTTTTTAATTGTAAATACTATAATGAGACTCTAATCATTGAAGAGACACAAGAATATAATACTATTTGATATCTAGCAAACACATACAAACATTTTTTACATCGAATAGAATATATGAATAGGTAATTATAAAAGTGATCTAACAAAGTCATATATTTTTTATTCTGATATATTTTAATACTTGTATCATTTACAAATTATTTTTCTATAATGATTAAAAAAATTGTAAAAATAAGTATATTTTATTACTGAGAATTGTCTGTAACGTAATTTTATTATATATCAAGTGTAGTTTAATTGGACAACTTAAAACGGAGATCGTAATTATTGCTTACTATTTTCATATTAAAATATTTCATTCGAATAATAAATAGAAATGATTTCAATTGACGATGATCCCTATAAAGAAAAGAGAAAAAAAGAAGAAAGAAAATGGCAATGAGCTCATAGTATAAAAGGTGTCTCTTTCTCTTTAGAAAGAGATATAGAGAAAGAGAGGGATCGATATAGAGAGAGAAAGATCGACGATTCGAAAGGTCAGCCACTGACCGTCCTCGCACACGTTAGAGTGGTTATTTACATTTTTCATCTTTTATCCTTCTCCTTCCTCTTTCACCATTCTTTTTTCATTTTTTCCACTTTTTCTCCACCTTTCCAGTTACCATTCGTGGTCGAACTTTTGGTCTCGAGAGAAGTAAAACACGACGACGCACCTCTTTCCTTTCACGCATTCCTCGCGAAACGGATCGTGGATGGTGCGTTCTATACTCACGAAGGTCACAGAGATGTCGCGGATAAATTTGAAGGTCACAGTCGATGAAGCTACCAAATGCAATCATCGATGCATCTCTTTTTCACTAATAAAAAGTTATCTTTTCTTTTGCTCGTTTGATCAGGAGAGCAAAAAGCTTAATGATTTTAATTATTTTTAATAAATTAGAATCCTATTAGATCGTTATCTCTTTAATTTTAATACAACGATCTTATAGTAATTCAATAGTATCATCTTCCTAGTTTTTGAATAGATAAATGTACCATTAGAAATATTTCATCATTTAATTTCTTTTTTATGTTTCTCGTCGAAAATCATCATTGGAGGTACGTTTAATCCCGAATAATCGATTACCAAATAAGAGAAATGTTGTCGAAAGCCAAACCTCTCAAAATCTCAAGTACGGAGAACCTGAATTACACGTTGCGCAAAATTACTTTCTCGTTCTAATCAATGTTACCTCGCAAGAGTAAACTTTTTTCAGCTTGCGTTCTTTGCACATCGTACCTCTGTGGAAAACCTGCCAAGCCCCGGAAATATGATATCGCAACCAGCTAACGTTGGCCTCTCTCTTTCTTTTGATCCCTTTTGATATCTTAGAATAAAATCGAATTATCGTCGTCCGCCGGATTTTAACTAGAATAAACGTTTTCTTGATACGATCATTATGATCATCATTTTTATGAAGATGAGCTCGAACTTTCTTCTTTCATTTTTTTATTCTCCGAGGGTTCGATGTCGATTGGATTTTTTTTGAAATATCGTATAAGAAAAGCAAAAAGAAAAGAATAAGAGAATTTTGTGTTTACAGCGAGGGAGAGAATCATTACAGGCACGTCGATTTTGCAATCGAATAGCCAGAGGCACGTTCGCTCCTTCTTTGCTTCGCACGCGTTGTCGTAGAGCAACTTAAAGCGGAGTGCAATTCGAACGAGGCGAATAGCATTGGACAGCTTGAATAACCGGTAAATTTCCCCACCAATTTAACAGGCCAACCGATTGTACACGTTCGATCGACACGTATATACGAGTACGTAGATCGAACCCTTCCGAGAGGGATCGAATTCATTTTAATTCTTCGAATTCGTCTTCGAAGTCTCTAAGAAAATTGATTTGTGTCATCGATAGAGCCAGAGTTTACGTCTAACAATTCCGTTCTCAGGCGACTAACAATTACATATTTAAACGTTGCGATGAGAAAGGATTGCGTTAACGAGCGTGAGGATTTTGCCGGATAAGAAAAGACCCTTAGCGATGTTTACGATTAATTACAAAAGAATTACGAGTAGATTTAAATGAACGTAATAAAATCTCTCCTTGGCGAAAAACATCCATTAGCAAGCAAAGATATATATCAAAACTATATATATATATATATATATACTTCTATTATAAGAGAAATTCTAGAAATCATCTGAATATAAGCGTACATAATCGTCAGTGATAATCTACAACTCGCTTAAGCGCAATTATGAAATTCATGCCGAGAGAATAAGACGAAGAGAGTTCTAGTAAAACAGAACAAGACTTAACGATAGAGCGTAAAACGTATTTCACTCTCGCATGTTTCAGACTTAAAAACGTTCTTGGTAAACTCGCAAATGTAAAACGACGATGTTCCTTGACATGGTTGTTCATGTATGGTTGTCGTTGAATGATTTATAAATCATTAACATTACGAGACAACAAAATTGTCCTTATTTTAATCAACTTTATTTACTAATCTTACCCAATCCATTTTTCTTTTTCTCGAACTTAACAATTTTTCTTTCGAATTATTCTTCTTCGAGGACTGGGTTCGGCTCAAGTTAGGCACATCGTGTTGTACCAACGCACTATGCCTCTCTATTTATTTGTTTATTTATTTTTTATTTATTTATCTATTTTTTGGATGAGCACAACACGTGACCTTGTATCTGGTCGATGACACCGAAGGACACATACGTAGTACATAGAATTCGCGACTACTATTCTCCAGGACGAAGAACGTACAACTGACGAGGTCTTCTTGCGATCGGTTGGAAGGTGGACGAGTCGAAGAGACTCACTGTTACTTTCATGGGCCGTCTCCGCCTCCAACCATCGCTATCACCTTCGATATACACAAGGGGCCCCACCAGTCGATCCGCATTTTCATTCCATCGGCATAGGTCTTTGCTCGTACTTCAACTGGGAGAGGTGAAAGGAAGATATTTCTTTCTGGCTGTCTTCCATGAATATCTTGTTGTCTTCGAGGCCGGTTATCATATTATCCACTTTATTTGATTATATAGGAAGTTAAAAATGTATATGTATATATATATATATATTTAAATAAATAAATAAATAAATAAATATATATATGTATATATATTCTTTTTTAAATAAATAAATATATATATACATACACATAGATTAAGATTATCCGATTAAAATATTTAAATTTAATATTTATCATAAGGACTAGTTTAACGATTTACATCATATAAGAACGTTGATTCTAATATGTAACGATGAGCGATCGAAGCTAGTCGAACGTGAATCGAAGATTACTATTTCATGCCACTTAAATATGTTAATTCGTATAAGAAAAACGAGAGTATCATAAAACCTAAATACATCGAATTATTTCAAACCATTATGATTGCCAAGGAGGTAGAAAGAGGTAGCTTGTGCGATACTGCTCTTTTGTTAGAAACCATGTCTTGCATTGTTTTGGAGAAAAGTGAGAGAAAGAAAAGTTCGCTATAAACGTGAGACGAAGGTCAATGTAGAACATGTCGTGGATCGAAAACCGTATCGACTTTCATTTTGAATAATTGCCAAAAGTCACAGCACGTGTGTTAAGTGCATGATAGTAAAGGTCATCGCTCTTTTTTGTTTTTTACTAAAAATTTTAAACATTTTTAGTGATATCATTCTTAAAAAATATTTCTATAAAAAATAATTCTATATATATACATTCAATAACTTTATATAAAATTAATACTATATTATTTCATTTCTATTAATGAAACGATATACATCGTTAACAAAAAAAAAATAGATCTTACTATTTCAATAGTATAAAAACTATCATTTTATATAGATTATAAATATATATATATATATATATATATATATATATATATACACACAAACTGCACATATCGATGAATAGAATGAAATCATTCATTCCGTTTCTAATCCGACCATTTCAGGATCCAAAACTGATTTTTTACTCCTTTTCGACGAACTCTCTATAATAGTGATTGAATAGAAAAAAATATCTTTTTAGTAAATATCTGTAGTAATCATAAATGATATAGAATATCTATAGCGTACCTTCGTGAAAATGTTTAGCAGTTCTTTTTCTAATTTCTTCAATACCCTCCTCTGTCTGAGCCCATTCTAATACTAATCTTCGACCGTATAAATGAGTACTCTGACATAGCGCTTGGAAGGCTTTCTAAATTGATACAATAATTTAATTTGTTTAAATTAAAAGTAATAATAAACGTGTAATTTTAATTCAATAATGTATTACCTTCGCTTCGCTTTTTGTATAATATTCTACAAAACCGAATCCTCTATGTTTTTCAGCACCAATCAATTTTTTTGGTAATCTTACTGCTTTCAATTCGCCAAATGCTCTGTAAATGTAGAATTAAATATTGTAAGAAAAAAAGAAAGAAAAAAATGTATGTATAAAATAATATATAAGGACGCACTTAAATAATTCCGTCATTTCTTGGATTGTTGCTTGGAATGGTACATTTCTAACTAAGATTTTCGTTCCTGTTTGTGGAGTTACTTTGGATGATTTTTTTGCAGTTTTAACTTCGGATCTAAATGCATTTAATAAAATTATAATAAAAGCATATTATGTATATAGATTTATAATAATCTTATAAACATACGTCAATATTCTCTCGGATCTTTTTAATTCCAAAGTTTTATCATCAAGTACTGTCATTTGTAATGTTTTTAAAGCACGATTTGCATCAAATTTGTATTTATATCTTACAAAACCATAGCCCATGGATAATTTTGTACCAGGATTTTTTACATCTTTTTTAGTTGCTATCATGGCATAATGAATAGGGCCACATTTAGAAAAATACTAAAAAATACAAACATATTATATGTTTTTATAGACGTGCATGAGAACAAAAAGAACTGGATATAGATACCTCTTTCAATGTACTTTCTGAAGTTGAAAAGTTCAGATTTTTTACAAAAATAGTTGTATCTGGCTCCGGCTCATCGTCATTTTCATTCTCTATTTCTTTACTTTTATCTTGGTTTTTATTTAATTCATCTTCTTTTCCTACTCCTTTCGTTTCTACAGGTGCTTCTTCCAATTTATTTTTTAAATCATTTTTACTTTTACTTTGGTCCGATTTACTAAGTTTATTTATGAAGCTATTATCTGGTGCCCATTCTAGATACAGTGGTAAATGTTTGAATTTCGTATATGCTAGTTTTGTAAACGCTTTACGTGCTTCTGATGGTTCTAAAAATTCCACTAAGGCTGAAAATCGGAAATAATTAAACATTAACATTCTGTTGAAATATTGTGTTGTATTTCACATGTAATATCATTGTAATATTATACTGAACCTGTTATTCCTGATGGTGGCATAACAATTCTTCCAAGTTCTCCATGTTGAGCAAACATATTGTAAATATCCTTAGCTAGTGTACCAGCCGGCAAATTTTTTACGAGAATAATGGTTTTTGATCTTTTTTCTGGTGGCTAACAATATAAAATTACAATTAATTCATATAAATATTTCCTGAATGAAATGCTTATATAATGTATAAGTTTAATTTACTTGATTAAATGCATCCAAACAAACTTCATTTTCTTCCAAAAATTTTCTTGTTTCCTGTACTAGTTGTGTTTCGCCCAATGCTAATTTGACAGCAGCACTCATGCTTTTTGATTCATCTTCTAGTACCTTTATTATTAAATGACATATGTAAATATTATAAAACATTAATGAGAAAACATTTTTAATTTCTAAAATTGTTTAAATACAAAAAGTATAAAATTTTAAGTTTCCATACATGTTGTTTACTTGTGTTGTACGTCGCTGCTATTGCTTCTGCAACAGCATTTTGTCCCAGAAATAATGTATTCCAATTGTGAGATGAATTTGCAGTAATTTTATTTTTTAAATCTTTCTTTTGTTTATAAGATAAATTTTCTGTATGAAGAAAAAAAAGGCAAGAAAATATTATAATTTCAATTTCAATGAACTTCACATATATAAGATATCATATATTTTATATTAAAAATTAACCTTGATCAAGATGATCCATTAAAGAGGATTTTGTTTTGCCTGGAAGTAAATGTAACATTCTACCATTTAGGATAGAACCATCTAATTCAGAATAAGCTCTAATAGCATGTTCAGGCATTAAAAACGTTACTGTACCAAAACCTTTTGGTTTCCTAGTAGTTCGGTCTACAGGTAAGTTCACCTCAGTTAAGGGACCTAATTAAATTAATGTTATATAAATAAACATACAGAAGTATTATCATACACGATAAAACAATATCCAAGCATTACCATATTTTTCAAATAATTGTCTAATGTCATCCTCTGTTGTAGTATAAGTAAGATTTCGTACAAACATTCTTCCAGATTCTGCTATACTTTCTTCATTTTTTAATGATTCTTCTTGCTTTTTCCATTTAACATTACAGTCATTAATTTCTATATTTTGATCTTCCTTAGTTTCTAAGTTTTCTTCATACTTTGCCAAAAATATCTGTCTCCCATCTAAAAGAATATAAAAAATGTATAAATTCTTAATCGTGAAAAAAATGTATTAAATTTTTTTCTAAATAGCATCCCTACCTAAAAAGCTTTTATTTTTTAATAATGCCTTTCTCATATGCTGTTCTGTTTTAAATCCAATGTAGGCTATCCCTTTGATTTTAGGTGGTATACGTATAGATTTTGGTTTTAAAGGTTGAAGAAATTGCTTTATGTGTTTCTTTTTATGGTTATATGCCAATCCTCGTAATTTTACTGTAAAAAATTTTGCAGGTCCATGCTTTGTTACTGATACTTCTTCCTTGTTAGTAATTTGTGTTTTCTTTTTTAATGCTTCCATATACTATTTAACAAAACAATTGTTAACTATTTATTACTATAAATTGATAAAATAAAATATAAAACATTACTTTTAATTAACAACTTACTTCTAAATCTGATATAACTCTATTTGCGATTTTTTCCTTCTTACTTTCTTCTTCTTCCTTTTTTTCTTCATCACTTTTGTCTGCAGTATCATCATTTTCACTATTTTTGTCATTATTATTTTGATTTGCTATAGTATCAATTACGGCATCATTAATCCAAACTTTTTTTGAACCTGCTACTGCATGACTTTCAAGAAATTCCATGAACAATGGATCATCTTTGTGCTACGCTCAAATAAATATATTAGTTATCTCTTTTATGCAATAAGATAGTACTGTTTGAAAATATAATAATAAAATATTTACCTTTGCAATTGCCTCTTTAACTTCTGTAGACTGTTCTTTATTATTCCTTTTTTTCGTGTTTGTCTTCTTAAGATTTTCATTTTCATTACTATTTACTGTTTTATCATCTCCATCATTTGTATTAACTTTAGTTTTATCGCTTGGCTGCTGGTTGTAAGAACTATCTATGGCATATTTACTCCAGGATTTTGGTTTTGATGGATCACCTGATTAAAATGTTATAAACGATAATTTTTTTTCCCATAATGAATATCATAAAACTATTTTTGATATTATTACCTAAACCAGCACATTGATCAACAGATATTCGACATGTATCAATACAAGTTTTATCAAAATATGTACGTGCTTTTAATGCCTCTTCTTCTGTTTTGAATCCAATAAAACAAAAATGCCTAAACTTTCCATCTTTTGTATATTTCAATTGTACATCGGTTACAAGACCTTTTTCACTAAAAAGTTCTCTTAGTTTAGATTCTGTCACCTATTGAAATAAAATTTTTACAAATTATTGTGTTTGTTTTAATAAAATAAATGAAATTGTCATAGAAATCAAATGCTTACACTTTTTGGTAAATTTTTTACTATTAATCGAGACATTATTAATTATTTAACATTAATGCACTTTGTAATAAATGTTAATAAGTGTAGATTTACCGTTCATTTAAGACACATGGTATAATCTTAGGTTATACCTATATTTTAAATAGCATTCTATAGTAATATGGCGTCTTTATTGGCGTAATTTGATTGGTTACTTACTTTATCCGCGATAAATACATAAATTTGAAACATATCATACACGTAAAATGTTTTGATTGTATGTCAACAAGAAGGAGAATATATATATATATAATGGATAAGATTACAAGTTTAGTTTCCTTCCGTATTCCGAGAGATACACATCAAAATATTGTCTTTCTATACGGCTATGTTTAATCGTCTTATAGATTTAATAATTTTATAATTATTTAAACAATATAGAATGTACTCGGAGTACGATGTGGTAATATTTATAAAATTATATATACCGTTAAATATCTCATAGCTTTTAAGACGCGTTATATATACAATAACTTTCTTTCAGCCTTCGTCGATCATATACCGTGTGACGTCAATAGAAACAAACCTTTGATTGACTTTGACAGTCACTGGATCAGTCTTTCTTCGTATTCCGACGAGTTCACATCGAAGGTCCTTCGGGATGTTTTTCCTTTAAGTGTGGGCAGAGAATTAAAGTACAATACAATGTAATATATTTTTTAAATAATTTATACAATTTATTTTATTTTAAATTTAAATTTTGAAATGGTGGTTTTCAGATGCGTGTGACGTCACGATATCGAACCTTTGATTGACTTTGACAGTCACTGGATCAGTCTTTCTTCGTATCTCGACGAGTACACATCGAAGGTCCCTCGGGATGTTTTTCCTTTAAGTGTGAACGAAGAATTAAAGTAAGTACAATACAATATAATATATTTGTTAAATAATTTATACAATTTATTTTATTTCAAACTTAAATTGTGAAATGGTGGTTTTCGGATGCGTGTGACGTCACGATATCGCACCTTTGATTGACTTTGACGATCACTGGATCAGTCTTTCTTCGTATCCCGACGAGTA
>NC_057694.1:0-3806 GCF_014466175.1 Vespula pensylvanica
AAAATTCTAATTATATGGCGATTTTTTTTTAGTTACTGAACGACCTAAATGTTTAATGATACGCTCATTGATAGAAAATTTTAGCTTCTATAAGATTCGAGCACAAGCCATCTTTGATACGCACCGCCCTATGGGAGAGTCGAGCACGTGCCACCAATCGTACGAGCCGGGTGAACGTATTAAGCAGAATTTCGAGACAATTTTGAAACGAACGAACGGGAAATAATTGATAGATAATAAGGATCTTATTGACTGATTCATATTCAAGAATCCATCGTGCAGAGAAGCCTCATTGACATCTCGTTGTAAAATCTCGTGAGAGAATTGTACGATGGCTTCTAGAAAATTTGAATGGTATCTGAAGATATTCTGAGAGTAAGAAGATGTTTCAAGACATCTGTTCAACCACAGTCATTTTGAATATATTCTGCGAAGATAAGGAGATACATTGAAAACGAAATCAAATAGCTCTAATCGCATTAACAAGACGTTATTTCTCCTTATTTTATATGTTAACATTAAATACACCAAGCTCAATCGTTCGACCGATTTACTCTTTCATCTTGAACTTATACATATATGTTATTTTTCTCGATTATCATCAACTAGCTGTAAAGCCATAGATTCTCTTGCTAATCAATTTCTCATCTTTGATTTTTTTTTACTTTCGCCTTTTCTGAGAAAAGCTTGTCACCATCGTCTCTTAGCAAAACCAATCGTTCGACCGGTTTACAAATTTTTTATCATTTTCTAAATTTTTCTACTTAGGACCTATATATCGTCTTATCAATATCTTATAGATCGTCTGTACAAGTTTCTTTAAACATACTTGATTTGCTTGAGATATACCTGGTATATACTTAAATACATGGATTCTTTATAAAGAAACGAGTGATAAAATATATCCAGACAATTTCTTATACAAATAGCAAAAGAGGTAGCCGAAGAATATCATGAATTGCAAGAATAAGAAGAAAACTTACAAGCAATATCAAGTGGCCAAGGCAATATTCGGCCATTCGACATTCACGAAGAACATATCAGATACGATTGTGCAAAGAAAACAGAAGAACTAAATCTTGTATAAGTAGTAAAAAATATGTTTGCTGTAAATGTATGAAGGAGAATCCTATCATTTGCAAAAAATGTCACTAAATAAATTAAAACCATCATTCATTGATTTCTAAGTAAAACAAACGATGCCATTATGATTTTCGATTTGTTATGTATGATAAATATATAAAAACGAAAATAAATGAGTGCTTACTTTATAATTATTTAAAAGTTACGTTAAAATAATTACTTCTTATAATAAATTGACAATACCAGGCGAAAAACAACAAATTTATTACGTAAAATTTGTACGCCGGTCGAATGACAGGTTTTGGTAAGAATCGATATAGCGAAACGCTTGTACGGGTAAAGTTAATACACGTTAAATTTGTATTATTAAAATTCTAATTATATGGCGATTTTTTTTTAGTTACTGAACGACCTAAATGTTTGATGATACACCCATTGATAGAAAATGTAAGCTTCTATAAGATTCGAGCGCAAGCCATCGTTTATACGCGCCGTCCTGTGGAAGAGTCGAGCGCGAGCCACCAGTGCTACGAGCCGGTGTGAACGTATTAAGCAGAATAGCGAAACAATTTTGAAACGAACGAACTGGAAATGAATTGATAGATAGTAAAGATCTTATTTTCTGATTCATATTCAAGAATCCATCGTGCAGAGAAACCCCATTGACATCTCGTTGTAATATCTCGTGAGAGAATAGTATAATTTCTTCTAGAAAATTTGAATAGTATCGAAAGATATTCTGAGAGTAAGACGATGTTTCGAGACTTATGTTCAACAATAAAGTCATTTTGAATGTATTCTGCGAAGATAAGGAGATACATTGAAAACGAAATCAAACAGCTCTAATCGCATTTACATGATGTTCTTTCTTCTTATTTTATATGTTAACATCAAATACACCAAGCTCAAGCATTTGACCGATTTACTATTTCATCTTGAATTTTTACACATATGTTACTTTTTCGATCATCATCAACTAGCTGTAAAGCCTTAGATTCTCTTGCTAATCAATTTCTCATCTTTGATTTTTTTTTTTCTTTGAGAAAAGTTTGTCATCATCGTTTCTTACAAAAACCGATTGGTCGAGCGGTTTACAAATTCTTTCTCGTTTTCTAAATTGTTCTACCTAGGATCTATATAGCGTTGAATCAAAATCTTATAGATCGTCTGTACAAGTTTCTTTAAACATCCTTGATTTGCTTGAGATATACCTGGTATATACTTAAATACATGGATTCTTTATAAAGAAACGAGTGATAAAATATATCCAGACAATTTCTTATACAAATAGCAAAAGAGGTAGCCGAAGAATATCACGAATTTCAAGAAGAAAAAGAAAATTTACAGGAAATATCAAGGCAATATTTGGCCATTGAACATTCACGAAAAACACGTCAGAATGATTGTGCAAAGAAAACAAATCAACGAAGTCTTATATAATTAGTAAAAAATATGTTTGCTGTAAATGTATGAAAGAAAATCCTATCATTAGCAAAAAATGTCACTAAATAAATTAAAACCATCATTCATTGATTTCCAAGTAAAACAAACGCCGTCATTATGATTTTCGATTTGTTATGTATGATAAATATATAAAAACGAAAATAAATCAGTTCGTATTTTATAATTATTTAAAAGTTACGTTGTAAAGATAACGTTTTACAATAAATTGACAATACCAGCCGAAAAAAAAACATTTATTACGTTAAATTTGCATTACAATCGAATGACCGGTTTTGGTAAGAATCGATATAGCGAAACGCTTGTACGGGTAACGTTAATACACGTTAAATTTCTATTATTAAAATTCTAATTATATGGCGATTTTTTTTTAGTTACTGAACGACCTAAATGTTTGATGATACGCTCATTGATAGAAAATTTTAGCTTCTATAAGATTCGTGTGGAAGCCATCGTTGATACGCACCGCCCTATGGGAGAGTCGAGCACGTGCCACCAATAGTACGAACCGGGTGAACGTATTAAGCAGAATTTCGAGACAATTTTGAAACGAACGAACGGGAAATGAATTGATAGATAATAAGGATCTTATTGTCTGATTCATATTCAAGAATCCATCGTGCAGAGAAACCCCATTGACATCTGGTTGTAATATCTCGTGAGAGAATTGTACGATGGCTTCTAGAAAATTTGAATGGTATCTGAAGATATTCTGAGAGTAAGAGGATGTTTCAAGACATATGTTCAACCACAAAGTCATTTTGAATATATTCTGCGAAGATAAGGAGATACTGTGGAAACGAAATCAAATAGCTCTAATCGCATTAACAACTTACTGTTTCATCTTGAACTTATACATATATGTTATTTTTCTCGATTATCATCAACTAGCTGTAAAGCCATAGATTCTCTTGCTAATCAATTTCTCATCTTTGATTTTTTTTTACTTTCGCCTTTTCTGAGAAAAGCTTGTCACCATCGTTTCTTAGCAAAACCAATCGTTCGACCGGTTTACAAATTTTTTATCATTTTCTAAATTTTTCTACTTAGGACCTATATACCGTCTTATCAAAATCTTATAGATCGTCTGTACAAGTTTCTTTAAACATACTTGATTTGCTTGAGATATACCTGGTATATACTTAAATACATGGATTCTTTATAAAGAAACGAGTGATGAAATATATCCAGACAATTTCTTATACAAATAGCAAAAGAGGTAGATGTCGAATATCACGAATTGCAAGAATAAGAAGAAAACT